>NW_010235475.1:57465-60569 GCF_000690775.1 Eurypyga helias
TGCTGACCCTAAGCCTGCTGGCTAACTGGATCACACAACATGTGAAAAACCTTCTGGCCCCCAATCACCACTCAAGATGACCCAGGATTACAGTTTAATCTAATTATGATTTTAACAACCCACAGATGCTGCAAGTATGCAGGTGACACTGGGTCTTAAAGGCTCGAGGGGGAAATACCCTTTCAGCTCCAGTGATATGCTTCAAAATCCTCAGTCAAACAGGTATGAAGCTGCTTTACTGACACAAGTTCTAACAAACCAGGAAGAGAGGCAACAAGAAAAAAAAAAAAAGTATCTTCTGCAGCCAAATAGGTTTTAAAAAATAAGAAAGAACGAGGCCTTCTGGAAATACAAACTGATTCAGTGGTTCTGCAGGAGGGCTGGTGCCTTGTGACATGCATTGCACAAACCTGTACTGAAGGCTCCAACCTGAAAGCTGAAAATTTGGTTCCTTACCAACATCGCAGCTGGACTACAGAGATTAGTGCGAATTAAATGCTTTAAAAAATGAAAAGCAGTAGGTAAGTACTAAGTATTATCAAAACCCTAAAGATAATTGGGACAGAATAATTATAATTCACTTGAAATTACTGTGAAAATAGTTTTATTTATAAATTTAACGCATTTTGTATTAGCAAAAGGAACCATTGATAAGACAAGGAAACAGAAGTCCTATAGAAAAAAAAAGTACAGTATAAAAAAAGTACAAGTAACAAAACAAGCTACTTCCACACCTGATACCAACCAATATGCCTCAGACTGACCCATGGAGACAACTTCCAAGCAACATGTTCAAGCACTCTGGGTTCTTCAGTCTGGCCAAATATGAACCCCTAGTTCTAGAGGATAGGAAAGGGATTTAGTCACATGGAGGGAAATGCTTTCTTTGCCTTTTAGTTGGTGACAAATAGGGACTTTTTTGGTCATGGGCTGTTTTCATTACCTGTCATATGTGCCTCTATCCACATGAGAATGTGGAACCCTAGCCCTTCCAGAGCTATTTTGTCCCAGACTTCTAGCTGGTCTACCATGCCCCCTCCACAACTAATATTAGCTGTCAATGTCCTGCCACCCTAAAGTATGAAAAATAAAAGCTCTAAATGACAGCAGAATACATCAAAAAAAGAACTTGCTTTCCCAAATGCCCTAGAAAAGCAGTTAAGGTCAGTGATTTCTTCAGCTGCATTAGCAACACAGATGTGTGCAATCTGTGAACTCCAGAAGAACACGATGCCTTTCCACTTGGAACATCTGAATTTTGGATTCTAGAAGATATGTAGGGGCAATTTTAAACACTTCTTAATAATCTAACTCTCTAATCATATACAGGCATAACACTCACTTTAAAGTGTGTGTTGAAGCCAGGGTGCCAAAGTGCACCTGCCAAAGAGAACGCCCAGTTGAAATCTCTGAAAGAAAAACCTTACATTTTACGTGATTAAAAACACCACCTCTTTATTCAGAAACTTACTACAGGTGGTAATCTGTGTATTGTATTGTATGTTCTATAGTTCTCAGGAAGTAACCGTGCTTTTTTTTAATGTATGCATCATACTTTACCTATGACAGTAAAACTTTCCAACCTCAGCAAATTTTGTTCCACAGACTGCACAATGAACAAAAACCACAACAGCTTAAACATAGTCTGTAACCTTTGCAAAAAATTTTCGTCCTGAACTCTGTTCATGCTTCTAAAACAGGAAAGTGGTTTGTTGCACATGACAATAGTTTCTCTGCACCTTTAAGTATAAAGTTCTTGTTATCAAAACCAGTCTTTTAAAAATTCATCCTTGCAGAAAAGCTGAACTTCAGTAAGCTTACATTATTTGAGAAGGTGCTTTGAAGTGTCTATTTCTAATCCTCCAATCTGAATGACAAAGAAGTTATTTGCAATTGTAAATCTTTAAAATGCAGATCTGAACTGATGCCTCTATGTTTTTTGTAACTCATTAACACAAACTCTGCAACTCAGCCTTTACTTCATGTCTGTGTTCCATTCCAAAGTGAAGCACTAGTGCTGTTTCTTAAGATGAATACATTTGGTGAGCCAGTGTTTCCACATGCACATTCTGAGACCCAACAAAAAGTACATTTTCAAAGACATCTGAAATAACATTCTCTTTATCTGCTATTACAAGGTGATAGCCACTACCCAGGATCCCTTATTGTTCATGTATTGTGCAAGTCTGAAAATAGATGGCAATGGGATTTTCTACTGGCAGAATGTCTCCAAAGCTGAGAAGAATTTTTCTACAAGTTTTACACAAAAGCAGAAACAGGGCTCTGGGCCCTGGATCCCACATGATCCAGCAGATGCTGTTTGCAGCTTCAGCAAGTTTTCATTCAGAAGCAACAGCCTCCATGTTCAATAGTGCCCCATGGATCACATACAAGATCCTGTTAGCCTGTATAAATGAGAGGCCTGATTTAGAATTACAGCAAAAATACAGTACACAACTTCTTGTTTCGAAGAGCTAAAAAACTGCAATAACACCACTTCCCCATCATCTCAAAGGGGTGCAAAAGTGTGTTCGCGATGGTGCTACAGGAGAAGCATCAAGCAACAACCGTATCTCTCAATTCCCAAAAATGTATGTTTTTAATTGTAATGCCAGTGCTCCAGTAAAACCTACATGAGAAAACCCATCTGTGTGTCTTCCCCGTGTCACCTATGAATTTGGAAAGCTATAAATCTTTGGTTCAGGAATGGCTCAAAGAGAAAATGAATCCACAGTTGCTATTTCAGCTCTATTTGAGCAAAAAGGATCTTTTTTGCTTCTGTTTTGGTATTTGAAAACGTCTGCTATGGCCCTCAGGACACAGGGGCCTCGCAGCAAGGCCAAATGCCCCAGCTCACACCTGCTGAAAATGCCAAAACCAAGGGTGGAGGGAGGCACCGCCGTGCTTTCCCAGCCAGCAGACCCACGGCCCAAGGCCTGACACGCACCGAGCCTGGTCACTGCCGTGAGTGACCTCCTCACGCTGCTCAGGGGGTCCGGGGAGCCGCGGGAGGAGAAGGGGCCCAGCACCTTCACCCCAACACCCGCTGCGGGGGCCCGCACAACCCCCGCAGCAGTCACCCCCCGGGGCCCGCTGCTCCACCC
>NW_010235476.1:0-1671 GCF_000690775.1 Eurypyga helias
GAGAAGCCTTCTGTTTACCCAGCTGCGATCTCCACCCCACAAACCGCGACAGTGTGGGCCACTTGTTTGTAGCCTCTTTATTCTCTACCAACTGTAGGACACAGGTAGTTCTACACTGGAGGTGCAGCTGCTGAGGAGATGATTCCTGCCCTGGACTCAGCAGCCTTGGGGAGGAGGCTGTGCTGCGTGGGTGAGGAGACCAGGGACTCACTAGGGAAAAGCCTGAAATTCGGAGGACGTCAGGTATGACTCCGAATTCACCCTCAGGGCATTTCTGGAGGCAGCTCCCTGTCCCTCCATGCCCATGTCCCTGATGCCTGGAGCTGCCCCTGCCAGGAGCTATTTCTCTGTCCCCATTGTCCTTCCTGCCTGAGCTCACAGAGCCCATCCCACCCACTGTGTGCTCAGCTCTGCCCTGCAGAAACCACCTGCAGCAGGGCACTGCCCAGGGACATCTCTGCACAGGCAGGGGCTCGGGAGCAGCTCAGATAAGTCCTAACCTAAACTGGGCTCTCAGTGCCTTCTCGAGAGTGGAGAACAAAGTTCCCATCTCTCCCTTACCACCCAGACACCAAGGAGGAGAGAAGTCGAAGCACAGGCTGCTGATCTTTCAGGCAAATACTGACCTGGTGTCCATCTCCAAAAGGACTCTCTGTCTTGCAATGCCCTGGGGGTGATGTGCAGCTGTGAGCAGCCGTGACACATGCAGGACCTACACAACAGCACAGGGATCCCACCTAGCAAGAGGTCACTACTTGCACACTCAGCTTCTTCCTACAGTGCTGTGGGGAGCTCCCCAGGAAGGCTGAGTGCTGACCCTGACAGGCAGCAGAGCTCCTACCCCAGCATGCAGCCCCTGGGGTGTAGAACCCTGCCCCAAAGGACAGCTCTGGACACCACTGACCACCCACCCAGTTTCACAACCTGCAGCTCAGACAAGTCCTAACAGGAATTGGGCTCTCAGTGCATTCTCGAGAGTAGAGAACAAAGTTCCCGTCTCTCCCTTTCCACCCAGAGATCAAGGAGGAGAAAAGCCACTACCCCAGCATGCAGCCCCTGGGGTGTAGAACCCTGCCCCAAAGGACAGCTCTGGACACCACTGACCACCCACCCAGTTTCACAACCTGCAGCTCAGACAAGTCCTAACAGGAATTGGGCTCTCAGTGCATTCTCGAGAGTAGAGAACAAAGTTCCCGTCTCTCCCTTTCCACCCAGAGATCAAGGAGGAGAAAAGCCAAAGCACAGGCTGCTGCTCTTTCAGGCAAAGACTGACTTGGTGTCCATCTCCAAAAGGACTATCTGCCACAGCTCTGAGGGTGATGTGGAGCTCAGAGTAGCCCTGACACATGCTGGACACTCATGAGAGCAGACAGATCTTGCCTGGATGGGAGTCACTTCTTGCACACTCAGCTTCTCCCTGCAGTGCCATGGGGAATTATTTGGGAATGCTGAGTGCTGACCTTGTCAGGCAGCAGACACTCTGCCCGGACACACAACCTCTGGTGTTCAGGACCCTACTCCAACGGACAGCCCTGGGCACCCCTGACCACCCACCCAGTTACGCAACCTGCAGCCATACCTGGCAACCCAAGCTGTCCTACCCTGTCCCTCTGATGATGTGGCAGGCAATACCTGCTCTGGAAGTCATCCTTCTCCTCCACACCAACCATG
>NW_010235477.1:0-2377 GCF_000690775.1 Eurypyga helias
AGGTGTCCCTGCCCATGGTAGGGGGGTTGGAACTAGATGATCTTTAAGGTCCCTTCCAACCCAAACTATTCTATGATTCTATGATCTTCAGAAGCCTGTTGCAACTCCTGCTCTGGGATGCCCTGGTGAAAGCCTGAACAGCCCAACATGTCAGTTCAACACCCAGAACATGAGAAGATGGCAGCAAAACCAGGGTCAGTCAGGTACTCAGTCAGGTCAATGCTGCCCAAAATCTTTGCCTCAGTTTCTTGGAAAAAGGGAGGCTATGGGCAATGTGAGGCACAGATACCATTTCTGAAAGGAGAAGAGTAATTGCAACCAATGACTCAAATGCAGTAACACCAAGTGGGTGTCTCTCAGTCTGTCGTGTACTGTTCATTGAACCTCTGTTAATGACTGGGGAATGAAGAAAACTGAACTAAGACGACACAAAAGCCACAGTTTTGAAGCAAAAGGGGCATGCCGTGGTTCAGATACCTAAAAAGAAAACAGCACTCACGTTAAGAACTGGAATGGCCTATTCTGTCTTCCAAATTCAGCTCAGCATCAGCCAGAAGCAGTAAAATAAATGCCCTATATTTAGTGCCAATGACTCACTATAAATTGTGATAGTTTATGTACACTGCTCACTGTTTTACAGACTTGCACTGAAAGTTGCCCCTACACACAAAGATGCATCTGCAGGAAATCTTGCTTAGTTAAAGAAGAAATATATACAAATATATAGACGCACTGCCCTGGGTGCACCAACACACACTCTTCCCTCCTGAACAGCCCATGCTCAGGAGTCCGGAAGGCACTGGGACACATCCTTACCAAAATCATTAGCTTGCCTTTGTCTTGTTCCATGGAGTACCACAGCATCACAGGGACCTCTGCAGTGCACAAGGTAGCTGATTGGCCTAAAATACTGCAGCATCTCGCTGCAATGAATCAGGTCGAGGCTATGACTGGCTCTGTTTTTCTACTGCTTTGCTCATGCTGCCCCACTTTACACCTTTGCTTGAACAGCCTGAGGCACTGTGGAAGCACTGCAGTCAGAGAAAAAAAAATCTCCACTACAGTTAAGTTTTCTTTCAAACAAAATGAATACAGTTCTATCTTCAAGACTGTAGAGGAAAAAAATCAGATCCATTTTTTTAGCTATTTGATTAAAAAAAAAAATCTGAAAATACACACAGTATCTGTATTGTTTTGAACAACTCAGCAGCTGCTGCAAGTTGATTGTAGGCAGACAGCAGCTGATTCCATTTCTTTGCTTGTGTCCTGAAAGGCAAAGTGCAAAAAAAAAAAAAAAACCACCCATAAGAAACTGAAAACAACTCTGAAAAAGCTCCTCTGATAGGCTGGACAGCCCTCCAAGCACTCCGTGAGTGACGGGATATAGAAGCGTCCATGTAAGTGCACAGTCTGCCTAATACTTACAACTCAGTACAAAGATACAACAATGAAAGGGTACCGTTGTAGATCATGAACATGGATAATTACATTGTTAAGGAGGATAATGAAAGTAGAATATATGCCAGAAAATAAGGTGCATAAACTGGGAAAACTGCGATAGAAAAGTATCAAAGTCTCTTGAAGTGGATATTTGGACAGAATGTTCAAGCATCACTGCTGACAGACAGTATGGGTTTGCTGCTGCTACACCAGGCTCCTTCCCTGCACTTTGGCTTAACAGTATTTTTTCGTGAAGGGCTGGACACTTCACCTACACACTACACCTACAAAGATGCCTGAGAAGGGGACTATAAGGATACTGATTACACTGCAAGACAATGCCCTTGAAAACTTAAGGGATCTTTGTTTTTCTTTAAATGATAAACTAGGATTTAATTCCCAGGGTTCTTGGAAAATGAGCATCATGACCCATAACTTAACCTAAACATCTTGCCCTTTGATAAATTTCAGGTATTTGCATTTTGGGAAGGACTATCTGCCAAGACAACAAAATTTAAGTAATTAAATATGAAGTTACAGTCTCTCATTTGAGAAAATATTAAAGTAATGAAACCAAAACAGAATAAGAAGTGAAGCAAGACAGTCCCAACTACTAATGATTGCGATCTAGCACTTCATTCTGCTGCATATTAGTCATTTAATTCGTGACTGATTAGTCTTTGGAATAGCTGGAATCACCTGTACCTGCCAGCGTGCTATGGCCCAGCAACTCCCAGATAGTAATACCCAGCCCAGGGCCATAGGTAATTGCTGCTCAGTCTGCATGTAGAGATGGCCAGGAAAGCACGTGTCATGGGTGGAGCCTCCAAATGGAGCAAATCCAACACCCAGAAACCACTACCAGTTTAGAGATTTTTCAGTCTCTATTTCTAACACCTGTTCCCTATAAATACATTCACAGGCACCATTTAAAAGT
>NW_010235478.1:0-2243 GCF_000690775.1 Eurypyga helias
CAAGTGCCATGGAGCTGTGTGCAGTGTCCCACGCCGCGGTCTGGAGGTCCTCCGAGCTCGGGAGGTCCCGGGGATGAGCTGTCAGGAAGGGCTGTACCCGGGACGTCCGGAGCCGAGAACATCCTACCTCTGCCAATCCTCTCCCTCCCCGATGGCCTCCACCACTCATCATGGCCCCCCAGTTCCTTCCCAAAGCCCCTGTGGCTGCCCCACGACCTGGTGACGAGCTTTTGGGTGGCTGAGGGCTGTGGGGGTTGTGGGGGGCTGCCTCTCACCCCCTCTGCTCTCCGCAGGAAGATGCCGTGCGGAGCCTGCGGCCGGGCGGTGCTGGCACTGATGACCCTTTCCCTCGGCTTCGCAGCCGGTGAGTGCCAAAACGATGCGGTGAAGGTGGCCGACGCTCTGCGTCACGCACGGTTGGGGGGAGGTAAAATAAACCCTTGGCTCCCTGGGAATGCCATCCCTTGCTCTGCTCAAAATAAACCACAGCGGAGGGCAGCTCGTTGAAGCTCGTCTGGAGCGAGCACCGAGGGAGGCAGGACTCCTCGGGGACCCGCACCGTCCCCAGCGAGGGGCTTCTCCCCTTTGGGACGATGACCTGCTTCCCAGAGAGGATCTCAGCTTAATTAATTACGGTTCATCAAGTGCTTTGACGTCACCCGAGGGGAGACGGGAAAAAGGCTTGCATGCACATGCTTTAGAACGTGGTTTTTCCCAGGGGTGATAGTGCTGAGGGTGGGGGACAGGGATGAGCTGCTCGTGATCCCAGGGGGTCCCCAGGGTGACCTGGAGACAGATCCAGGCTGTGGGCTTGTGCAGGGAGGGCCGAAGCAGCGTGGCTGTGCCGGGGAGGACCAGTAGAGCTGGGCAGGGGGAAGAGTCCCCACCAGGTCCCGATCCTGGCCATGGGGCCACCAACCCCTGGGGCTTACTGGCCCCATCACCACGCCATGGCCTGGGAAGTCTTTGGGGCAGAGGGGCAACAGGCATAGGAGGGGGACTGGTCACAGGCATCCGTCCCCTCTGTGCCGCTCTCTGTCCGTCCCCTCGCTGCCGTCTGGCTGGCTGCCCTCGCGCTGAACTCCCTGATTCCAGGAGGGATATTTTCTTCGCAAAAGGGCAGAGCTAAATCGGGAGGTTGGGAGCGTGGCCGCCCTCTGTGCTGCTCTGGCACCGCAGCGTGGGGAAGCGCCTTCAGGGCCCTTGGGAACAGCTCCAGGAAAGGCCTCAGTTTGACACTCGCCTCCTGAGATGATGCATCCTGGCAGTGCCCGCTGGGGAGGCACCGGATGAGTTTGGGGTTTTTGGTCCCATAATGGCTCCCGGGACCCAGCTCCCACGGACAACCCTGGAGTGGGTTGTTCCCATGTCCCCTGGGACACCCTGGGCAGGATGTGAGCCTGTGCATTGTGAACCAGTGCATCCCAGTTAATCCCAGCTAGTGGGGCTGGATGCACAGCCTCTCTGCTGCCCTTCTGGGGGCACAGGGACAAATGACCCCCAGCTTTGGGGCTGGCACTTGCATCCCGGCTGGGAGCAAGTGATTTTCCAGAAGGTCTCAGGATGGGCGTCTCTGTGCTGAGCACCCACAACCCGAACCATGGTGGCCCCAGGCTGAACGCTCTTGAAATTTGGCTCAAGAGTCTTTAGGATAGATGTCACTGTCCCCAAAGCCACCAGCGTGCCCTGGGCCGGGCAGCAGGGTGGCCCCATGGCACAATGCATCCCCTCCCCGTGTCCGCAGACGAGCTGCTGTGTGCCTGCGACGTGCCGCACTGCAGCCTGCCCACCTGCACGGGCAAGGTGTGCTTCGTCAGCAAGAGGAAGGAGGAGGGGACCATCACCCAGCACAGGGGCTGCTTCTCCCAGAACATCCTGGAGAACTGCCGCACGCCCGTGACGGAGCAGTACGGCATGATGTGCTGCGACTCCAGCATGTGCAACGCCGAGCTGGAGATCTTCCTGCAAGGTACAGGGGCACAGCCCCCTTCGAGGAGTCGGGGGGAGAGGGACAGAGCTGCCCACATGGCTGGAGATGTGGTTGGGTCTCCAGATCCTCCTCACTCCACACCTCGAGGGTCACCCAGGTAGGACAGGGCCAGCGAGATGCCCTCAGGTGTCCCTTCTCGGGCTGTGCCTGCAGAGTTGCCATCCATGGGGCTGACCCCAGTGCAAAGCCACCCCTCCCAGTCCAATCCCAACCACCAAGACCTCCAATCTCCCCAGATCCACCCCCAACCACC
>NW_010235478.1:2365-4924 GCF_000690775.1 Eurypyga helias
AGACCTCCACCCTCCCCAGATCCAACCCCAACCACCAAGACCTCCACCCTCCCAGGTACAACTTCATGCTCCCATCCATCGTTTCCCCCATCCAGGAGAAGAGGCCCTGGGAAAGGCGCCTTCCCTGCCCAACCTCCTCCTGATGATCTTCGTCCCGCTGCTCGCCCTCCTCGTCCTCGCGGCGCTCACAGCGCTCTTCTGCTGGAGGGTAGATTTGGGAGACATGGACCTCATGCTGAAGGCATCCATGGTGGGAGACAGCACTTTGGAGGTGGGTGAGCTCGGGAGGGGACCCTGAATGCCCCGGAGGTGCGGGGGGAAGGGGTGTGCTGGGTGTGGGGCAGCCACTGGGCTGACCCCGCTGCCGACCCGGCTACTCAGGACTTGCTGAACGATGACTGCACCACAGGCAGCGGCTCAGGGCTGCCCTTCCTCGTCCAGCGCACGGTGGCTCGGCAAATTACCCTCGTGGAGTGTGTGGGTAAGGAGAGCGGCCGGGCATGGGGGGAGGCTGCCCCCACCGCCCCCAGCTGGTGCTTGGGCACGTGCCAGACCCCTTTCCCCCAGCAGTCATCAATGGCACCAAAAAGCCAGATCTGGGAGGGGAGAATTTGACCCAAACATCTCAGCCAAAACCCCACAGAGACCCCAAGTTCTCCCCCTGTCCTGGTGATGGGGGAGGGAGAGAGCGGCTGGGTGGGTGGGTGGCAGTTGGCCAAAGTCAGTGGACCTTGCGCTGCCCCATTGCTCTTCCACACCGGGAGCCAGATTCATCACGTTGGTGTGGGGAGGGTGCCGGGGGGCAGAGGGGCCACATACCGTGGTGCCGTGGCAGGCAAAGGGCGCTATGGAGAGGTGTGGCGAGGCGTGTGGCACGGGGAGAGCGGGGCCGTGAAGATCTTCTCCTCCCGGGATGAGCAGTCGTGGTTCCGTGAGACGGAGATCTACAACACCGTCCTCCTCCGTCATGACAACATCCTGGGTAAGTGGGGGGTCAGGGGGGGCCAGGGGGTGGCTGTGTGGTGGCTCCATGGTCCCAGCTCTTTTCCCCATCCAGGTTTCATCGCCTCCGACATGACATCGAGGAACTCCAGCACTCAGCTCTGGCTCATCACCCACTACCACGAGAATGGCTCGCTCTACGACTACCTGCAGAGGACAGCCCTGGATGT
Source organism: Eurypyga helias (assembly GCF_000690775.1). Classification (NCBI taxonomy): domain Eukaryota; kingdom Metazoa; phylum Chordata; class Aves; order Eurypygiformes; family Eurypygidae; genus Eurypyga; species Eurypyga helias. The sequence continues at coordinate 3,538 of NW_010235478.1, forward strand.
GGAGACCTGCCTGGGCTTGGCCTCCTCCATCATCTGCGGCCTCGTCCATCTCCACGTGGAGATTTTTGGCACCCAGGGCAAACCGGCCATTGCCCACCGCGACCTGAAGAGCAGGAACATCTTGGTGAAAAGCAACCGGCAGTGCTGCATCGCAGACCTGGGTGAGACGGGAGTGGGATGTAACCCTGGGATGTGGTACCCTGGGGATGTGGTACCCCAGGGATGTGGTATCCCGGGGATGTGGTACCCCAGGGATGCGGTACCCCAGGGATGTGGGATGTGCCACCCCAGGGATATGGTGTCCTGGGGATGTGGTACCCCGGAGATGTGGTATCCCAGGGATGCGATACCCCAGGGATGTGGTATCCCGGGGATGTGGTACCCTAGGGATGCGGTACCCCAGGGATGCGGTACCCCAGGGATGTGATACCCCAGGGATGTGGTGTCCTGAGAATGTGGTACCCCAGGGATGTGATAGCCCAGGGATGTGGTATCCTGGGGATGTGGTACCCCAGAGATGCGGTACCCCAGGGATGTGGCACCCCAGGGATATGGTGTCCTGAGAATGTGGTACCCCAGGGATGTGATAGCCCAGGGATGTGGTATCCTGGGGATGTGATACCCCAGGGATGCGGTACCCCAGGGATGCGGTACCCCAGGGTTGTGGTGCCCCAGGGATGTGGTGCCCCAAGGATGTATCACCAACACGGCACTGACCGGTGCTGGCATCCCTCCAGGGCTGGCCGTCATGCACTCCCAGGGCAGCGACTACCTGGACATCGGCAACAACCCCCGGGTGGGCACCAAGCGCTACATGGCCCCGGAGGTGCTCAGCGAGCAGATCCGCACCGACTGCTTCGAGTCCTACAAGAAGACGGACATCTGGGCGTACGGGCTGGTGCTCTGGGAGATCACCCGGCGGACAGTGGTGAACGGTGAGCAGCTCCCGGCCGGCTGCCGTGCTCCCGGCTCGCAGCGAGGCTCCGCGCCCGCTCCCTCCTTCCCTCCTTTTTGTTGCCTTTTTTTTTTTTCTTTTTGCCTTCGCCCAGAAGATTAGCTGTAAATTATAAACACTGTAATCTAGTGTCAGCACCCGGCTCCCTGATTAAAGGGCCCATTAGACTCAATCAGCGCTTTGTTTGTTCAGCGCTGATTAGAAAACAAGCAGCGTGGAGCGCTGCCTGGAAGCTGGCCATGGCCGGGACCTCCGGCCGGCAGGGCTTGGCTCAGAGGGGACAGGGATGGGGACAGGGTCCCCCATGTTGTGGAGGAGCCTCCTTGGGGCTGCCTGGCCACTCACCACCGCCAAAGTCCATTAGAAGGATTAATTAAATGGTGGGTGCTGGCGGGTGAGGCAGGAGGTCCCCCCGAGGCACAGTCTGGCCAG
>NW_010235478.1:5006-5322 GCF_000690775.1 Eurypyga helias
TACCACCCCGGGTCTCCTTCAGATTAAACATTTACTCCGAATTACCAAAGCCATGTGCAAGGGATGACCTTCAGCCAGATGGTTTTAACCCTTCCAGGCACTCTCACCCTCCAGGATAGGCTGTGTGGCCCCTGCCTAGTCCCAGGACATCGGAGACAGGGGCTCCAGGGGACCCCAAGGTGCAGGGGCCAACGCCTGGGGTCCAGGGAGCTGGTGGGTGCTCAGAGCAGCCCAGAGAGGCTAAACCCCTCGGACACACAAACATATGGAGGCACTAAGCGGAGATTAGCTGGGCCAGCTGGCAGGCTCGCCATGG
>NW_010235478.1:5347-5841 GCF_000690775.1 Eurypyga helias
GGCTCGCCATGGGGCTGCGGGTTGGAGATGCGGGGCTGTGAGGTGGCATCGGTGCCGCGAGCTGGTGCTGGAGCTGTTGTTCACGATAGGACTGGTGCTCGACTATTTATTGCTAGTGCTGGAGCCTCCAGCAGTGCTAGAGCCAGTGCTGGAGCCAGTCCAACCCAGTCCCATCCCAGTGAGGTCCCACCGTGCAGCTGGAGCTGGGGCCGTGCGCCCCACGAGCAGCATCCCCACCGGTGCAGTGGGGCAAATCACACCGGCGATTCCCAGGGCCCCACGTACCCCTCACAGCAGGGTGTGGGTCAGTGGTGCTGGCCCTCTCAGCCACCTCGTGATGTACAGGTTGGGGGGGGTGAAGCCCACGCCCCAACACTGCCCTCACGCCGTCCCCAATCCCACAGGAATCGTGGAGGAGTACCGGCCGCCCTTCTTCGACGCCGTCCCCAGCGACCCCAGCTTCGAGGACATGAAGAAGGTGGTGTGCATCGACC
>NW_010235478.1:5883-6150 GCF_000690775.1 Eurypyga helias
GGTGAGCCCCGGGGGGAGCCACCCCCTTCCCACCCTGTCCCAGACCTTTGCTCCCCAGGAAACTTTTTCATTTTTCCCCTCTTTTTGTGCCTCCCCCAGGTTTTGTCGGCACTGGCGAAGATCATGAAGGAGTGCTGGTATCAGAGCCCTTCGGCCCGCCTCACGGCCCTGCGGATTAAGAAGACGTTGAAGAAGCTGAATAATTCCCTGGAAAAGCCCAAACCGGAGTAGTGAGCGCTGGGCACACGCCGGAGCCGATCACGGGCT
>NW_010235479.1:0-310 GCF_000690775.1 Eurypyga helias
GCATGGCAGGGGACGGCACAACTCGGCATGGCATGGGATGGCACAGCACAGCACAGCTCGGCATGGCACAGCACAGCTCGGCACGGCTCAGCATGGCACGGCACAGCACGGCATGGGATGGCGCAGCTTGGCACAGCTCAGCATGACCCGGCATGGCATGGCCCAGCTCAGCACGGCTCAGCATGGCTCGGCTTGGCACGGCACAGTTCATCATGGCTCAGCATGGCACGGCTTGCCACAGCTTGGCATGGTTCAGCATGGCACAGCTTGGCATGGCATGGCTCAGCTCGGCATGGCTCGGCAGGCCTCA
>NW_010235480.1:0-217 GCF_000690775.1 Eurypyga helias
TGCTATAAGGTCTCCCTGGAGCATTATCTTCTGGAACAAGCCCAACTCTCTCAGCCTGTCCCCATAGCAGAGGTGCTCCAGCCCTCTGATCACCCTTGTGGCCTCCTCTGGACTTGATCCAATCAGTCTATATCCTTCTAATGTTGAGGGCTCCACAGCTGGATGCAGCACTCCAGGTGGGGTCTCACAAGAGCAGAGCACAGGGGCAGAATCCCCT
>NW_010235480.1:583-7665 GCF_000690775.1 Eurypyga helias
AAACAGCACCGGTCCCAACACCGACCCCTGAGGAACGCCACTCGTCACTGGTCTCCACTCAGACACTGAACCATTGACCACAACTCTCTGAGCGCAGGCACCAAGCCAGCTTTTTAACTACTGAGTGGTCCATCCATCAAATCCATGCCTCTCCAATGTAGAGACAAGGCTGCTGTCTGTGACGGTGTCAAATGTTTTGCACAAGTCTAGGTCGATGACATCAGTTGCTCTTCCCTTATCCAGAAACACCGTAACCACCCCGTAGAAGGCCACCATATTCATCAGGCACGATCTGCCCTTGGTGAAACCATACCGGTTGTCATCAATCATCTCCTTGTTTTCCATGTGCCTTCGCATGGTTTCCAGGAGGGTCTGCTCCATGCTGTTGCCAGGCACCGAGGTGGGGCTGGCCTGTAGTTCCCTGGGTCTTCCTTTTCACCTTTATTAAAAATGGGGGTTATGTTTCCTCTTTTCCAGTCAGTGAGAACTTCACCAGACAGCCACGACATCTTGAATACGATGGATAGATGATTAGCAATCTCATCCGCCAGTTGCCTCAGGAGCCGTGGATGTATTTCATCAGGTCTCATGGACTTGCGCACCTTCAGGTTCCTTGGGTGGTCTTGAACCGGATCGTCTCTAACCATGGGCATAACCTCTCCATAAATAAATAAATATTAATTTTTATGAGCCTTTTATGAATACCTGAAATGGCCTTATTTGTCAAAGGATGAATTATCTTCCACAAAATAAAGGCCACTTTTTGATATCTCAGGGTAAATACCAAGCAGCTGAGGCATGCAATTGTTGGTCACTTGGGAAAACAAAAATTGGCTGTTACTGTGAGGTTTATGGAGCATTTTGAAATAGAAAAGTTCTATCAAAGTTTGTTTTCTTAGAGGTTGTTCAGCCTTGACAAGAGCAGCAGACTGAATTATTTTCTTTGGTAGTTTTATTAAAGTTTTCCTCCTCAAATGTAAAGCAATAGTGCAGAGGTTGAGCTGTGGTTGTGGTCAGGAGTCAGATGGACCTCAGCAGAGAAAAACTGATTTGGGATTATGGGGTGTTTGTGCCACCCGCCTCCTGTACCCTCAGGCACGCCTAGGAAATGCTTGAGTCCCTACCCATGACTGGTTTTGTTTCCATACTCATAACTGGTTTTGTTTTAAGTCTGCAAAAACTTACCTTTTCATATTGGAGTTGGTAACTCATGGCACACATATCAGATGTCTGGTGTCTTGGCCATGTTCTAGATAGGATGTTTCTGTCCATCACCTCTAGGACTATGGTGGGTGTTGTGACCAACCTGCTGCATTTACTGCGAGGATTTCCAAGATGTGCTCTGTGCACAATCCCCACTGCCCACGCTCACGGCTGTGCTTAGCTGTGTGCACCGAGAGTATATCTGCAGGTTCAGGTAGTACCAATGTGCCATGTCAAAGGGGCTGCTACCAGCATTGCACAGGATTTGAGGGTTCTGTGAGTCGGTGCTTGCCACTGAGTTTGAAGACATCAAGATGAAGCCTGTCTTTGCAGGCAGACCGTTTGCACTCCCAGTGGCAGTGCTAGCAGGGTGCTGGGATATGCTTTTCTCCAAGATCATCATGGGCTTTAGAAAAAGCAAAGTGGTGAAACACATTGTGTCCCAGTGCCCTGTGAACATGAAGGTCAAATAGAGCTAAGCGATCACAAGGGAAGGGATGTCTGGCAGTGGGGTACACTCTTAATAATTGCCACCTTTATGCTTTCTTCCTTTACCAGCTGAAGAGCGGCTTGTGCTCTGTTGGGCATACTCATGTCATTGTTTGAGCTGCTGTATCAAGAGCTGCTTTTCTTCGCTTGTGTTTTCCCTTTGAGGCAGGCTATTGATGTGAAGCTCGTTGTCATATTCAGGCCTGTTAACTGTGTTAGTAACAAAGAGCAGCATTCAAAAGCCTGCTCAGAGGCATATTTGTTTCCTCCCCCCTACCCCCCCGCCTTCCAAATAGAAACCAGCTTTCCTAGTAAAATATTTTACAGAATCAGCTCCCTCGAAACCACTGTGAGGCAACAGCAGTGCTTGCAGCGAGTTGCAACATCTCATTTTGCTAGATGTAGGCGCATCCTGTTCCAAGCAGTGCTGCTGGTGAAACCTCTATGAAGGAAGCCTACTGAGACCTCTCTAGTTGGGGGTTGTTAACTCATCTGAGGTGAGGTAAAGACCCAATTTCACTTGGTTTCTTTGAAGAACAAGTTGCATGTACTCCAACCAAGTTCAATGAACTGAAGCTTCAGTAAACCTAGCCCTGAATTTGAAAGAATTTGGGCTAATAGGTTTGTTTTAGTGAAAATTAAGTCAAACTTTGACTTCAAAACAGCAAAGCTTATGAACGTATCTTGAGGATTCGGTTAAGCCAGGAAGTCAGAGAGGGCGATGACATGGACACTCAGTGCTGGTGCATAAATCTCACCTAAATCCTAAAGGCAAGATGAAATCCTAATATAAAATGGTCAGACCCCTGCTTTGGTGAAACTCAGAGCACAAATACTGTAAAATATGTATCACTGACATCTTCATAACCATGATAAATTATTTTAGACTGCCTTCAGGTCCCACCAAACAGTGCTTAAAGCAGCGTACTTGGTACCAAAGTCCAGTATTAGTACGGCTTGTGAGGTTCTTGGAAGCTTTCTCAAAGGGCAAACTCTGTTTTGAGGGGAAAAGGCAAACCGTACATGCTTGCTTGAAAACTGCTCATGGGAAGAACTTTTGCAGAAAGACTTAAGAGCATTTTTTTTGTTTGTTTTCTTAGAAAACAGGAGCTTAATTTTAGCTTTGCATTTAACTTGATTTCTTAAGTGGCTTGCTTTCTATGATCACTTTTGGGTTCTGGAATGCTACAGATATTGTCTGAGGCATTTTCAACACTTCAGAATTAAAATCAAATTGTTGAAATTGTGCCAGCATTTAAATTAAAATTATTTTCTTTAAATAAACACTTGAGGACTTTCAATATTTTTTTAATCACAAGAACATTCTTAACCCAAACACCTTTTCTTTGTGGTTTTTCAAGTATCCAGTCTGCGCCGCTAAAACCAGATGTGTCTTAGGATTTAATCAAATTCAGGACCTTTTTAGACAAAAAATAGGTGAGCAGGGAGTGCTAGTTTTTCACAGAGCACAAAGACGTAAGTGAATGTAACTGCAAATACCGTCTCTGCCCCTGTGCCCACAGAAGTGTCTGGGGCAGTGCAGACTTCTGCTGTGTGGAGAGGGGTCAGGCGTGGGGCTGAGCATATGGGGCCTGTGCAACTCGTGGCAGTAAGCAGGGAATAACGGGGGCAGGAGCTGGCTGTAAAACGTGCTGCTATGCAGATGCTCTGATATTCAGCTTTACACACAGTGGACACGAGAGCTACAGAAGCTGCTGCAGATTAATGAAGGAGGATTAGCACAGGCCTTGCCTTTTCGCTCAGATGTTGCACAAAGCCAGGGAGTGAGTCTGGGTACTGGGAGCAGAACCTGGGCTGGAGCTCTGAAGCACTGGGGCAAGAGCACTGGCTCTTGATGCTTTCCTCTGCAGTGGAGTGTAGCTGGCCCTGAGGAGTTTTGTAGACTCTAAAGCCTCTTGGGCATAGGTCAGGCTTGAGGTGCAAATCAGAGCAGCCAGAGGCTGCCCTGGATTCTGCTATAGAAACCTGGAAATCCACAGATTAGTGTTTCTCTCAAAATCTGTCTAGGTTAGTATATCATCCCTAACAGAGGCCTGCAGCAGCCACCTAGGAGAAGAGTTTGAGAACAGGACCTTTGTGTGACAAGATCATTCCCTGATGCTCTCTGCTAGCTCTGGGATTTTTAGAAGGAAGGATTTCCATGTGGCTCTGTGACCCTGTCCTTCTCTAAGACAACTGCAGGCCAAGCTCCGTGTCTAGGCTGTGAATGCCAGCCCTGCTGCCTGTCCACAGGGTAAGGTTTCTAGCAGTGACATGTGAAAGCCTGTTGCTCAGTGGAGGGGCTCCTCTTGGAGAACCATTGCTGTCCCTCGGTAAGCTTCCAGCCTTGCTAGAATAAGACCTTGCTGTAGCCCCAGGCAGGTGTTTGGTTACAACTGCTGGATGGTAGCTGGGTGCGGGAATGGGAAACTTAATTGATGTCCATAAAAGCAGTGGACGAGAGGTTTTGTCACCATTTCATAGGTGGACTTGGGAGAAGAAGGAAAACCTTCAGGTAAAGGAAGCTAGTCTGGTGGAAGGCAGCTGAGGATGTGGTCCTTCATTATTATTGCTTCTTTGATAGCCCGGGAGGACTGAACAGGGTCTTTCTCCTTTGGAGACCAGAAGTAGGAGTATGTACCCCTGTTTGTGTGTGTGTGGTAAATGAAAGAGCCTGAGTTCCCCTCAGCAACACAAATCACTTGCTGTTATCAACTAACTGCAGAGCTTATGTGTTGGAAAAAAAACCCAACCCCCCTAATGACCCCAGCGGCACATGCTTCTCAATCAGCTGAGGACGGGGGCCAATACTGTGTGTTTCCAGAAAGGGTGTGGAGAGGGGCCAATACCGTGTGTGTGTTTCCAGAAAGGGTGTGGAGCAGAAAGCATCCCTTGTGGGAATCAGGATGGGGTTTTACCTTTTGGGTGCTATTGGTTTCACTCACTCTATCAACAAATGTTTTAACAAGTGCTGTTGTTACTTTGGTGCGGAGGAGGTATAAGTACAAGTGACCATGCAGCACACGTGAGCCCAAGACTTGGACATGTTTCTCCAGTATACTGGATTTTCTGGTATTCACTTTGAGGTCAACAGCATTACAAAAGGCTGCCTACAAGATACGTTTCCTATTAAAAATGTTCCAATAGCCCCAACTCTCCTAGCCTTTTCCTGCATCAATGAGTAAACTCTTTCAAGAGCTAGTAGCAAGGGAAACATTGTAAGTCATAAGAAATGGCAAAAGTTACAACACTGTGACCTAGAGAAGCTACCAACAAAAATGAGCTGTATAAAACCTCTGCAGCCCTATGGACATGGCAGTCCTTCCGACCACGATTCCAGAATACTCTCCTCCGATACATGTTGCCACATATTGTGCAGGTAATGCTGTTATCCTCATCTAGCTTCTGCTTAATTACCCTGGCCTGGGAGGGGCTGGAAATGCAGAGATGTGAGTGGAGATAGGATCTCATGAGGCTTTCGTTGGCCAGAAAAACGCTGGCTTGGAAAAGGATGTGGAGCATGTCCAAATAAGTAGAGTCTGGAAGAAGTTTGTGATGGTCTGTTATTTCATTATTATCTAGGAGATGTGAAATTTCCTTTTCCAGATGAGCGCATTTCATGTTTTGCAAAAGACAGCAATTGCTTCTTGTAAGACATAGTATTTCTGCTTAATTAATGAGTTAGCCTTACAAATTAACTGCATCGGTCACTGGAAAGGCCTGTTTCAAGTTCCGCAAGCAGGTTTTTAGACCTCTTGATAAAGCCAGTAGCATGCTGGACTTTCACAAGCAGAAAGACATTCAAAAGTATGCAAGTTATTTCTGGCATGTTGTATTCCCAACATGTCAAGGAAACATGGATTATTTTTACACAAGCAGGCAAATCAAAATGGTTCCTTAGCAAGCTCCCATGAACATTCTTGGGCCTTGGGAAAAAAAAAAAAAAAAAAACACCAACCAAAAAAACCCACAAAACCCAAAGCCAAACCATAAGAAAAATCGTTGCTTCTGAATTAGGATTCTCTAGATGGGTCATGTTTTCACACTTTCAGGAGTTCTTTGCACCTATTTGGACTTCTGATGAATGATGGAGAGAGTGAAGGGTAAAACAGAAGGAAAAAACAAGGACCAGGAATTAATTTGGATATTTGATCTTTGAGTGGACTTGGTTTTTTTCCCTTACTGTGATTTTATCATCAAATGCAGACCGTGCCAAACAGCAGACACTTTTGGAAGTTCTTTTTAACAGCTGTTAATTGAAAGGTGATGTGCAGGTGCTGAGAGGAAAGAGATCTCTGGAGCTGAACAGGCCTGTGTGTAAAGAACTTGCCAACGGGAGTGTCCTAAACTCGCAGCACACAAACTAGGCTGTAGTGCCTAATTTGCAAACGCTGGGGGCTGTTTTGAAACTCCCTTTTAAGGATTACCAATGCTGACTGCACTTTCCAAGCAAAGGCAATTAGCTATCGCAGCTACGGCCTCAGCGCAGTGTTTTATGTCTGAGCTGGTATTACTGTGTACAGTTGTTATGCATTAGATTACCTCAGCCAAAACCGAATTATGACACCATCCAAAGCTGACCCCTGTGGTTAAGGTTAAAAAAAAACACAGCCTGGTCTCACCTAGCATTTTTTCCATTTCAGTGTAGAAAACTCTTTTCCCACAAAGTGAAGGGGCTTTTAAAGAGAAAAGAGGTGTAAAGCATGCGTAAACATAGGAATTTAACACGTGTCCTCATCCATAGTTGCTTCTCCAGGTAGTATTTTTACTGGTTCAACGCCCATGTCCAAATTCTGGAATAGCGCTTGGGCTTGGTGGAGCCACAGCGACCTTCACCAACGTTCATTTTGGCCCAACTCGTGTCATGAACGCTTACGTAGGTGAATGTCAATAATTATTGATAATTATACCTTTTCTCAGTGTGAGGGTAGTTGTTTAGCAAATACTTTATCCCAGGAAAAATAAAAAGGAAGAGGACATTTTTGTGCCAACAAACCCCCCAGCAACGGAGTGCTTTTACAGGTGTGTTGATGGCTAGTATGACACCGAGGTACTGCTGCTGTGTGGTGCATATTGTACCGACATGCCATGAAAGGGCACAGCGCCTTCTCTTTTTCCCTTTTGCTTTTTAACCTTGCGTTTAAAATTAGGCCTCTCTCTCCTGACAACAAGAAGGGTCTTTGAATGTGGTGCCAGCTCGACAGCAGACAATGAGAGAAGCTGAGACAAGTCAAGTACCTATGATACCAATTAATGGGCGATACTGTTATTTCCTATTTTTCATCTGAATCTCTACTCCTGAGAATTCGCACTAAATCCTAGGCGTTTTGTTTATTTTTAAGCAAGTTAAAGCTCAGCATCATGAAGTGGTCCTAAGGTGGAGTTTGCTT
>NW_010235480.1:7690-13818 GCF_000690775.1 Eurypyga helias
TACTAAAAAAGAGGGTGGTAGTTGCTGGGCTGACACGTGGGCTGATGCAGCACAGAACCTGCTTAGCATTCTTGAAGGGAAATTATCCAGTGCTGCAACTCACACTTTATAATTGGTTGCATATTAATATCCCAAAAAAGGCACTAATATCTACTGTGTTTAAAAAAGAAAAATTAAGTAGGAGTATTACAAGCTGAGCAGTGAAAAACTGGAAGACTCCTTGGCAGAGCTGTATGCAATGCTGTTTCTCCCTTAATTACAAGCAATTTTAAATCATCCCTTTCCTTCAGAGAAGGATTTTGTTTAGCGTTTGTGTTAATTTTAATTTCGCTAATGTGATACTTTCTTGGAACCTCTCCCTCATGTTACAGCCAGACATGCTGCCTCTTTTGTCCCTGCCGTTTGGGAAACACACAGCTACTGCTGCTTTTTGCTGTGGCCCTGGGATTGTTACTATCAATATACCTCCCTTTAAAGGAAAAAAATTGTAACAAAACGCAACAGCAGCATTTTTTTTTCCCCAGAGTTCACTTGTATTTGTAATATTTAAGCTAGACTTGAAGTGCTTCATGAAAATCAGGGGTTTAAAATGCACACTGCTGTATTGTATTGGAAAGCCTATTATTCGGCATACTAATTATTTCTGAGTCACTGTATTTATGAAATGTCATGTAATAACTACCTCACCACACCACAAAGAAAATAGTGCAAAATCAGGTGGCTTATGCTTTTGACATTTTAGTGTATAAACACATTCCCGAGTCTCTCGGAGGGGGGCTACTGGGAATTAGATCATGTTTTTATGACTTCTAAAAAATTACATTGAATTTCATAATCAGTAACACTCCACATGTATAGTCCATGTTGTGCATTTTATTACAGCCTCGTTGACTTATATGTCAGTTGCACAGAGAAAACATACAAAGGCTGGTTTGTGGAACAGAGGGATACAAGGCGGCCAGTGGCACCCTGGGGTGCGTTAAGCAGAGCGTGGCCAGCAGGTCGAGGGAGGTTATCCGCCCCCGCTGCTCTGCGCTGGTGAGGCCTCCCCTGGAGTGCTGTGTCCAGTTTTGGGCTCCTCAGCTCAAGAAGGACAAGGAACTACCGGAGAGGGTCCAGCCCAGGGCCACTGAGATGACTGAGGGCCTGGAGCCCCTTCCATATGAGGAAATGCTGAGAGCTGGGTCTGTTTAACTGGGAGAAGGGGAGGCTGAGGGGGGATCTCATCAGTGCCTATGCATACCTAAAGGGTGGGTGTCAGGAGGATGGGGCCAGGCTCTTCTCAGTGGTGTCCAGTGACAGGACGAGGGGCAATGGCCATAAACTGGAGCACAGGAGGTTCAACCTGACCATGAGGAAACCCTTCTTCCCTGTGAGGGTGACAGAGCATGGAACAGGCTGCCCAGAGAGGGGGTGGAGTCTCCTTCCCTGGAGACTTTCCAAAGCCGCCTGGACTTGTTCCTGTGGGATCTGCTCTAGGGGATCCTGCTCTGGCAGAGGGGTTGGACTAGATCATCTCTAGAGGTCACTTCCAACCCCTACCACTCTGTCAATCTGTGAACATGGCAAGATCTTACAATGCACACATCAAAACCCTTGGGACAAGCTGTAATTAACACCTGGGCCATGCTGGGACACCAGAATTTACCCTAAGTATTTTTCATTCAGGCGGGATTACAAAGCCCTCACTGAAGGAGTGCTTTCTGGCCAGCACTTGTCACTAAATGATCAGTTTGGGGTTTTTTTGAGCCCTGTGTGAATGACCTGTTAACTCCAGAGTAACTGGGAGGCCTTGAGTGTCTATGAGTGACAAACTCTGAGTACGGAGGGGAAGGAGGATGGGTTGCTGCTCCAAGTGGTCTTCTGAGTAGTCCCATGTGGTCTCTGAGAACAATGGGTGGATGCTTACCAAAATATGTGATTTCACAAAATATTGTGCATAGAACCAGACATTTTTAGCTCCTTTCTAAGCTTGCTCGGTGTACTGGAAGTCATGGATTGTGTGCTTGGATGCTGAGAGAAGAGTCTAGCGACAATAGTGGAGGAGAGGGTAAGCCCATCCCTTTCTGACATGGAGCTGGTGTTAGTAGCCTTCTGGAGATTTGGCAGCGTGTCACGTACTCAAACGTACCTGAGTGCAGGATGGGGCCCTGAAAATGTGGTGGGTCTGGCTGGGTCCTGTGTAATCTGAATTTACAGCTGTTGGCAAGCTCAGGTGACACATTCTCTCCTTAGTGTTTTACCTGTTGGCGTTAAGAAATCACAAGGAGTGGGATCTATCATACATTTCACTGAAAGTGGTGAGTTGGTTGACCCTTTTCCATATTACGATATAATTTTCTTCATTTCAGGAACAAACTGATAGTCTTCTGGCTATTAAACCACAAATCTGGTTTAATGTTTGTCAGATTTTATGCTTGTTATGAGTCTCAAGGTCTTGGAAAATTATGATTTTCCTGAACTAAGGCTTCTTGGAATATGAAATTTTGTTAATGAAACAGAAGTGGAATAGTGATTTTTAATGAAAAGGAAGTCAGGTACATGGCTACTCTGACTACCATTGCCTTTCATGTTCCAAGTGCAAGATGTACCAACAGCTGATACTGAGGGAGGCTTTCACTCATCCTTAAGACTCCACATTATACATCTTTCCTGACTCTTCTAAAATAAAAATGGCTATTAAGAATGCCTCTGGCTATTATATCCAAGGATAAGTATCTGAGATACATGAGAGATGGTCAGGGAATTGCTAAAGTCTTCAGGAGAAAAAAATGTCCTGAGATCAGTTTCCTGATTCAATAATGATGTCCTCATATCATATAAAATTTGATGTGATTGTACACGGCTCTAATAAAATCTTGAGTTTTCCACCAAGCTCTCATCTATAACAATCAAATTTATCCAGCATTAGTCTGCATTTTGAAAGGGATAGTTTTGGAGGTTTTTTTAATAGATATGATAGTAATCCTTTATGGTATATTAATAGAGGAGAATAATAATTTTTGGCATTTTCTTCACACAGAAACAGTCAGCTGTAAGATGTGCATAATAATTGTCTTTGTCCTGCATTGTCACAGGCCATTAGCTAATGAATTTAAGCTGTACTTGGCTCTTGCTCCAATAAGAAAACTGCATTAGAGATCTTGTATCATCCTTGGCATTATCTAAAACCTTTCTGTGGGTTTTATTTTAGTCTCACTGAGGTGATGCTGCCACGGACTGAGGAATGTATCATTATTTTGTGCTAACCAATGAGGTCAATATTGTCTGATGTAGTGGGTCAAACTAGCTGAAGTGCATCTACAGTTATTAAAGTTGCCAGATGCCAGAGCCTCTTTGTTCAGTCCCTTATAATTTAGGCAAACTTTTCAGGCCTACTTTAGTGACTGTTTCAGATGCATCTTTTGGGTGGGAAGATTTGCTAAACTCAGTTCAGCTATTCTAAGACTGATGCTAGGGAAAAGAAGTAGTTTGGGCAACGCTTTAAGTAAGCAATAGGAGCATGTAACTCAGTTGAACAGTCCTACCTTTGCAGTTTGCCCTCTCAACCAGAAGGCTGGCAAAAGAAAACCTTTCCTGGGATGGAGGAAGTGCTCTTCACTGTCCTAATAAAATTCACTCAAATTCTGGCTATTTGCAGAAAAAGATCGTATGCAAATGCGTGGCAGAATTTATTTAGCAATTGTTCCTCCCCCAACAAAATTACTTTAGCCTACTGGAAATGGAACCACATTAGAAAATATAAAACCTAGGGTGCAAGTTTTTTCTTTCCTATTGACTGTTTGTAGCATACTTGGTCCATCACAAAGTGCCTGAGAATTTTAATCTTAAAGGTAGGTAAGCATTGTTACCCTCTTGTTGCAGAGAGAACTAAAAGGCTGCGTAAGCTTTGGCAGAGCTGGGAATGGATGGCACTTTCAGACCTTTAATCATACTGCTTCTCTACGTGTGTCATTAGTGCTCTTGGCTGAGAACCCAGTGCTCCTTCCACAGATCAGGACACAGAAGGCCTCTTCTTGCAGCTCCATCTTCCCTCAGCTGTCCTAGACCAGCCCTTAGGAGCTGTTGCTGCTACGTTATAGAATCATAGAATCACAGAATGGTTTGGGTTGGAAGGGACCTTAAAGATCATCTAGTTCCACCCCCCCTGCCATGGGCAGGGACACCTTCCACTAGACCAGGTTGCTCAAAGCCTCATCCAGCCTGGCCTTGAAGACAGCCAGGGATGGGGCATCCACAGCTTCTCTGGGCAACCTGTGCCAGTGCCTCACCACCCTCTCTGTGAAGAATTTCTTCCTGATATCTAATCTAAACCCGCATCTGCCGGCGCCCAGGTACTGCAGAGCGGAGCTTCCGAGCGGCAGCACAGAGAAGCTGTAGGATAGCTCTGCAGCCTGCCAGCTGCTGCAACCTCAGGAGGGGCACTCCTGCTGCTAAGCCATACTGGACCACACCACTCCCCCAGCTATGCTATCCTTTTCCCCACCTGTGTCACAGCTGGAAAATGACACACCATTCCTACTGCTTGCTAGGATTGCCTACTCCCAGGAAAGACAGAAGCCACGATTTCAGCTGGGTTGATGCCACCTTTAGGCTGCCAGAAGTTTGGGCAGAAGAACAGCAGGAGCCAGAGACAAAATGCGTATCACTGTAATTCGTGTTGGGCATCTTAATGGTATCAGAAAAAGGACCTGAAACTTCTAGGCATTACTTTGTGTCTGAGCTTTGAGCTCCTGAATGTCCTAGATTTTGGAGAAGAATGGATGGTGAGCGTGTGATACATCTGCTACTTGCAGATACTCTCAGGAGAGCAGTTGTGGTGTCTGTTCAGGCATTATTGCCTCTGCACAAGCCGCAACACAGCTGTGTTTGAGGGGTGGCTGAGGCGAAACAGTGGTCAGGTTTTGTTGTGTCGTGTAGAGAGGGATGGTGTCCGACAGCCAGCACAGGCTATTTCACCCGCAAAGTGATGTGAGAAATGGGTTGGGACTGCTGTTCCCTTGTATCTTTTCATCTCCATAACCAGACCTTGAGGTTTCCATGGTGGATCTCCATGTGGTTGTACCCTCTGTCTACTTGGGCAATTGTTTTAACAGATAGTGCAGGAAATTTTCTGATTGCTATATGCAAAAATGTGACGCTTCGGTATAAAACGAGTGTGGCTTGCAGCAGAAAGCTTCGCTAGAAAGCTTCGGTGCATGAAGGGACGCAGAGGGCAGGTGTCAGGTAGCAGCAATCACCCATTTTTCTAAACTGGCAACACTTGCAGCCCTACTGATTCACACTAGAAGTAAATTCAATATGCATGAAGGGACTCGTGTTCTTCTTCAGCGGAGAGCATAAAGACTGTCAGACAAACTAATCTCTCTGATAGTTTTCTTTTCAACATCATTGAACTGTCATTTCTCCTGGGCTCTGCCAGAATGGGTGATGTATGTGTTGTTTCCCAAAACAAACAGATTTTGCTAGCTTGGATGATTCAGGAATTTCTGCTAGGAAGGGAGAAGCTGAGATGCCTTTACTAGCCTTTTGCTGTTGTTGTGTGGATCCTTTGCTGAGCTCTGGAGCTCTGGTTAGAGATGAAAGGAAGGTATCTTGGTGACTGATTAGGTTGCATCTGCGAGTGCAGCCACAGAGTGCAGCCCAGCACTTGCCCTAGGCTGGGAGCACATCTGCTGGGGCTTTGGGATTCTACTTTTTCTGGAGATAAACCCATTTATACTCCCAGATCTTTCATTTCAAAATTAGTGATTCAAGGTGGCCCTAGACATCACAACTGCAGTTAGTAAGTAGCTTAAACAACACATTTCGTTTTGTTTGATTCTCCCTCTACAGAGCTGGCAAAGCATTCACTCTTTCTAAGTATGCGTGAGAGATTAGTTTGTCTGACAGTCTTCTTTATGCTCTCCACTGAAGAAGAACACGAGTCCTTTCATGCATATTGAATTTACTTCTAGTGTGATTCAACCTCTGTCAGTAGGGCTGTAAGTGTTGCCAGTTTAGAAAAAGGGGTGATTGCTGCTACCTGGCATGTGCCCTCTGCACGCCTTAGAGTGCCAAAGCTCCTAAAAGTATTCAGAGAAAAAAAATCTGAGGATCAGGTGAACTACAGGCCAGGCAGTCTCACC
>NW_010235481.1:0-449 GCF_000690775.1 Eurypyga helias
TTATCAGTCCTTCTCTCAGCATCCAAGAACACAGCTTCCTAGCAGCCACAGTAAAGAGATTTAACCCTTCCCTGACTGAACCCAGCACATTATTTATTTCATACCATTTACATCATACTTAAGTCCATACTGTTGCATAAATTCTCATTAACCACCTTACCCTTTCCCATCCCATTGCACACAGATATCATTGCCTTAGTCTATGAATCATATTGGCAAAATATCCATTAGTCCATGACTTCGGGTTCCATCAGGTGGTCACTCAGGACAGGAAAAGGTGGAAGGGTTGCGTGGGATTGTTGGGTGTCAATGCCAGCTCAGGTCAGGTCACTGCTGCACTTCGGGCAAGGCTGGACCTCTGTAGGTTCAGGGGATCTCTGCCAGAGTGATTCCTACAACACAGAGCACAGAACAAGGGTTATTTGCAGCAGTTAATATCACCCCTACTA
>NW_010235481.1:1267-1675 GCF_000690775.1 Eurypyga helias
GCCCTCCCCATACTTATATTTCAACCATCACCCTCCATACCAAAGAGGCTTCCACCTCTTGGCTTGTTTGTTGACAGCACATGTTTCACGGTCATGAATGACCTGCGTAATAGCGTCCATGATCAAGTCCACCACTTGGTCACGGGCCCATCTGTACATGGCATCTCTCCCTCGGTGACCCGAGGTGTCATGGGCCCACCTAACCATAAACAGTTCACTTTTATGTTGCCAGTCCAGATCTCCCTGAGCCACTGCAATCTTAGCAGCTTGATTCACCTGCTGATTGTATCGATGTTCTTCAGTAGCTTGATTTCTGGGCACACGGGCATCAACATGACGCACTTTGACGATCAGTTTGTCTAGACAGGAAGAAATATCCTGCCATAATGTGGCAGCCCCGATGGGGTT
>NW_010235481.1:1836-6137 GCF_000690775.1 Eurypyga helias
CTTTACCTCTGCAAACTGACTCGGTTCACCTTGGCCTTCAGCAGTCTCTGCAACTTGTCATGTGGGACTCCACACAGCATCTTTCCACCTCCGATGTTTCCCTACAGTGCAGCAGGACCCATCAGTAAACAGGTCATATTGCTTCTCATTTTCCAGTAACTGGTTTTACAGAGGGGCTTCTTCAGCTCGTGTCACCTCCTCCTCTGGTGACATTCCAAAGTCTTTTCCTTCTGGCCAGTCTATGATCAGTTCCAAGATACCTGGGTGACTGGTGTTTCCTATTCCAGCTCATTGTGTTATCAGGGCAACCCACTTACTCCATGTAGCATCAGTGGCATGATGAGTGGAAGAGACTCTGCCTTTGAACATCCAGCCCAGCACGGGCAACCCACTTACTCCATGTAGCATCAGTAGCATGATGGGATGAAGAGACTCTGCCTTTGAACATGCAGCCCAGCACTGGTAGTCGAGGTGCCAGGAGGAGCTGTGCTTCAGTTCCAACCACTCCTGAGGCAGATCGAACTCCCTCATAAGGTGAAAGTATTTCTTTTTTAGTTGGAGTGTAGTGGGCCTTGGATCCTCTGTATCCCTGGCTCCAAAATCCTAGGGGTCGACCTCGGGTCCCCCCAGGATCTTTCTGCCAGAGACTCCAGGTAGGGCCATTCTCCCGGCTGCAGTGTAGAGCACATTCTTTACCTCTGGCCCTGTCCAGACTGGTCCAAGGGCTACTGCATGCATGATCTCCTGCTTGATCTGTTCAAAGGCTTGTCACTGCTCAGGGCCCCATTTGAAATCTTTTTTCTTCTGCATCACTGCATAAAGAGGGCTTACAATTTGGCTGTAATTTGGAATATGCATCTGTCAGAAAACCACAACACCTCAGAAAGCTTGTTTTTCCTTTTTGCTCATTGTTGGGGACATAGCTGTTATTTTGTTGATCACATTCATTGGGATCTGGTGACATCCACCTTGCCATTTTATTCCTAAGAACTGGATCTCCTGTGCAGGTCCCTTGACCTTACTTTGCTTGATGGCAAAACTGGCTTTCAGAAGGATTTGGATGATCTTCTTGACTTTCTCAAAAACTTTATGTGTTGCCCATTACAATTATGTCATCAGTGTATTGCTGATGTTCTGGAGCTGCACCCTGTTCCTGTGCACTCTGGATCAGTCCATGGCAGCTGGTAGGACTGTGCTTCCACCCCCGGGGAAGCCGATTCCAGGGGTATTGGAGGGCCGCTCTATCGACAGTACACTCTGCTGTCAGAGGAATGGAGAAAAAGGCATTAGCAATGTCAGCCATGGTGTACCACTTAGCTGCCTTTGACTCCAACTTATACTGGAATTACAGCATGTGCGGCACGGCAGCACTCAGTGGTGACGTGACTTCATTCAGGCCACAATAGTCCACTGTCAATCTCCATTCTCCATCAGACTTGGGCACTGGCCAGATGGGGCTGTTAAAGGGTGAGTGGGTTTTGTTGATCACCCCTTGGATCTCCAGTTGATGAAGCATCTTATGGATAGGAAACAAAGAGTCTCAGTTATTACAATACTGTCGCCAGTGCACTGTTGTAGTGGCAATTGGCACCCATTGGTCTGCAACCTCTAGCTGAGGGTCTTGTGAGAGACCAGGCAAGACAGACAGCTGCTCAGCTTCATCAGTCTCTAAAGTAGCTATCCCAAAAACCGACCGGTACCCCTTTGGGTCCTTAAAATATCCTCTCTTGAGATAGTCTATGCCAAGGATGCACGGGGCATCTGAGCCAGTCACAATGGTGTGTTTTTGCCACTCCTTCCCAGTCAGGCTTATTTCAGCCTCCAACAGAGTCAACTGTTGACAGCCCCCAGTCACACCAGAAATACTAATGGGTTGTACCCCTTTACAGCTTGATGGCATGAGGGTACACTGTGCACCCGTGTCCACTAGAGACTGATACTGCTGTGGCTCTGATGTGCCAGGACATTGAATGCATACAGTCCAATAAACACAGATGTCCCTCTCCTCCACCTCACTGGAGGCAGGCCCCTCTAATACTGACATGATTCACAGTCACTCATGTCTTGCAGGAATGGATTGTTAGTCCGATGCCATTTGGATATGGGAGCAAGAATTTTCTTTGAAGAATCCCTACTTATGAGTTTTTTCCCTTTCTTTTCACATACTGTTTCCTCTAAGTGTGAGGTAGGCTTTCCATCCCACTTCCTCACGTCCTCTCCATGGTCACATAGGTAAAACCACAGGGTACACCACGATGGATAACTTTTATATTCCTTTCTTTGAGTAGAGGAATGCTTACTACTAATAGCTGAGACACTGGCTCATGCAGGTGGGGATTGGAACATCTCCTTTCTGAATTGCTTAAGCTCTTTGGACAGTTTCTCTACAGCTGAGACACAAGCCTGTACGGGGGAAGAAACAGTGTCCTCATATTCTCGGAACTGTTGAACCACTATCTCCACTGTTGGTTCCTGATCCCTTTGCCAAGTCAATACTGAAAACATACTGGCTAACAAGGATGGTCCACTCTGCATTAATTTCTGCCACATGGGTCATGTGCAGTTAACTTCATCTGGATCTATCCTCTTCCTGTCATGATAAACTAGCACAGCTATTTTCTTCAGGTACTAGATACCTTTCTTTATGATCGCCCATTTGCATACGTGGTGAGGCACACTTTCTTTAAAAGGATACCTTTCCCTCACACTTGCCAGGAGTCTTACAGAGACTCCAGAGGCTTACATTTTGTGTCTTCCTCCCCATCGCTTTGTCATTGCCACTCTCTCTAGCAAGTGACCCCAACTGCCTGGCGTCTCTACCCTCTAATTCAATGCTACTGGCCCCATTATCCCAGCAGCAGACAAGCTAGGTAATAACATGTTCACCCAGATGACAGCCAAAGTCTCTCCGGATATCCCAGAGCTCCCTCATGGATAAAGATTGAATGGTTACATCCATGTCACCATCGTCACCATCATCACCATCATCAGTGACAGTGTCCCTGTCACTACAGGTGTATATAATGTCTCTATCCCCTCTGCATCTGTCCTTCGGGATGGCCCTGCTGTCTCCTTCTCCTCCTCCCCCTGCACCATACAGCCTGATTTACATTTCCATTTCTTTTTCTGTACTGAGGCAACTAACACTGGTGCTGGTTGACACTGACAGTAACACACAGGGGTTTGCATGGCTGCATTTCACCCTCAAGTGTGTAGAGCTGTTGTGGGAGGCAGAGATACAGTGGAAGGCGGAGCTGTTGTGGGAGATGGAACCGTTGTGGAAAGTGGAGCTGCAGTGGGAAGTGGAGCTGTTGTGGAAGACAGAGCTGCAGTGGGAGGTGGAGCTGGCACAGAGGGTGCAGTGACTGCAGTGTTCATCAAGGGGAGTTGACATTGCTGCAGGGGTGGGGTTGGTGCAAGGGCTGCAGTGTCTGTCGAGGAGACTTCACATTGCCACGAAGGTGGAGTTGAGGGGTGTGTGTGGGCGTTTATGTCACCGTACGGATGGAGTCGGCATGGGTGGTGGACTACTTGTGAGTGGTGATGTAGCCATGGGGAGCAGAGCTGGTACACAGGGCCTGCCTCTGCCCCACACACTGGTAACAGATGGGGCAGTGTTCCCAAATAGTTTTTTAACAATAAACAAGAACTGGAGAACATGGAGAAGTATGCTGATCCCTGGCGATAGTTCACCCCAAGACCATGAAAAATTTCCCAAATACTTGTGCCATTGTCCAGAGAGAAGAAGGGGAAAATTTTAATGATTTCCACACATCCACCCAACTGAATAATTCCTTCACATCCAACCCACTGAATAATTTCTCCTCTACAGGCTGTGTCCCAGAGGAGAAAAGGGAAAAGGTGTAATTAGTGAAAGTCCTCATGAGATGACATGTGAA
Source organism: Eurypyga helias (assembly GCF_000690775.1). NCBI lineage: Eukaryota > Metazoa > Chordata > Aves > Eurypygiformes > Eurypygidae > Eurypyga > Eurypyga helias. The sequence continues at coordinate 5,736 of NW_010235481.1, forward strand.
ACATGCAAACGCTGCCAGTACTACATACAGATACATGATTACTCCCCAAACCAGTAGTACAACAACCAGCCAAATAAGACTCTTCAATCTGGTCAGAGGATATATGATCAGTATCATAAGGAGCACACAAGGCAGTAAATCCCGCTGTTCTATCAACAAATTAAAGATCTAAGAACTTAACGTGCTGACCAGGCATGACATCTCTATCCACCACAAGTCTATAACCAATACTTATCATACAATCTGTTTTAACACAGAGTAATCAGATCTGTTCTAATCTCAACCCTTCAAGCCCCACGTTGGGTGCCAAAAAAGACTGTCGTGGTTTAACTCTAGCTAGCAAAATACCATAAAGATGCTCTCATATATCTTCCTCTCCTCCTTCAGTGGAGGGGAAGAATT
>NW_010235482.1:0-22401 GCF_000690775.1 Eurypyga helias
CAGTAGGATGGGGGAGAGAACTGGATGAAAAATACAAGAACTTGTGGGTTAAGATAAGAACAGTTTAATAATTGAAAGTAAGTGAAATAAAATAATTACACTACTACTACTACTACAACATAATGAAAATACTACTACTAATGATAATAATATGAAATAAAACAAAAAAGGAAAAAAAGAAGGAAAGCAAAATGACGCTACTGCGCACCACTGACTGACAGTCAGTCAATTCCTGAGCACTGATTTTTCGCTCCCAGCCAACTCTCCCAACTTATATACTGAGCATGATGTTTAATGGCTCAAACCTCCTTTTGGTCAGTCTGGATCAGGTGTCTGGGCTGTGTCCCCTCCCAGAAAGCTGGGAACACAGGTGCAGTATCAGAACTGAAGGAATCCTTGACTTGGTATAAACATTCCTCAGCCACAACTGAAAACGTTAGTGTTGTTAATACCCTTCTCAGCACAAATCCAAAGCACAGCCTCATACTAGTTACTACGAAGAAGAGTAACTGTCCCAACTAAAACCAGCACACACGTTTTCTGATTTTTAACTATTCTGGCAATTAGTGTTTGTTTGTTTGTTTGTTTTGCTTTTAAGTAGAGATAAAGCACTTGCCTCGTGGCACTGTGTTTTTCTGGTTTGCTAGTAGAGATTGGATATGCATAAAGTATTCTGATACTTGATTTGCTTTACTGTTAGTTAGCAAGGCAAATATTTTAATTCATGGCACCCTTACAGCTGCTTACCAGAAGTGAGCGACTTGTATCTCAGTGTTAGAAACCCCACAAAGCCCTGCTGGAAAGCAGAGGTACAGAGTGTTTGTTTGATCATTTTGGAGTTCTGTTACATGACAGAAGGGTTTTTATACTCTCTTGTACCCAGATGCTGGCAGAGATGTAACAAAATTCTATGAAGTAGTTTGCATTAGGTCCAATTTGAGTGACTCATTTATCTGGTTTGTTCTTTTCTGTGTTCATTAAATATCCCAGACCCCCTATTTTAGCTTGATATCTTTTGTGAATCTGAAATATTCCGATAATTGGTTTTTTGTCAACCACCACCTGTGCTGCCTTTCAAATGCTCTTTCTTTTGACGTGCTCTCTTCCTTCTGTGACCTGATCTGATCAGCAGGCAAGTTCCATCTGTCTTTTCTCTGTTATCCACGTATAAGTCACCAAGCTGATCTCTCAGGAGTTCTCTCAAGTATCTCTCTTGCTTGAGAATTTCTCTAGGAACCTCTCATTCAATCCTCACTTACCTGCCCTGTACTTTTTATTCCCACCCATCTGCACTCCTCCCAGGTGTCTGTTAGACATAAGAGATAAGATACTCTTCTCTATCTGTTAGTCTTGGGTGCTATCTGCATTTTTCTAATGCAGTTGGCTATGGTGTTTTCATCTTTGAACCAGAGCCCTCCCTTAAATATGAGAATAAAACACACAGAAAACATTGCGTCTCATTCCTAACTTCATTCCCTTTTTTGACCTGGTGTATCTTGTCCTATGGTATCATTACAATATGACCCACTCTTCATTCTTGCAAGTACGTGAGAAAAGTAATAAATGTATTTCAGCAGTTCAGAACAGTATTTATGCAGTGGAAGACCACATACTTGTATGTATGAGGAGTTGTCTTGATGAGCAAAAATCTAACTTCAATAGATTTGCATTTCACGCCTTTTTTTTTTTTTCTGGTAATTTAATTTGAAAACTGGTGACCAATATTATGTAAACTAGTTGTCTCTTATATTGAAGTTTCTAACCTGAATTTTGGTTCTCTTTCTTGAAGAGGCTGCAACAAAACATACACAGGACTTCAGACAACTGAAAACTGAAAAGAAAAGGCTTGAAAAGGAGCTAAAGAAGGCACAAGTAAGACTTTCCTGATCTTTTGGATGAAGCTTCTTTTAGTATTTCAGGGAGGGTAAGGAAGCTACTAGTAATAGAGATACTAAAATAGTAAAATTACGTTTGTTGGGGATATTGAGTGGCTAGACATAGCAGTTCACCTTAAGAGAGAGAAATTTTCCAACTGAAGCATGACCTTTGAAATGTTGATTTAGATTTCATCTTAGTTAAGAGTAGATGCTCTATAAACTACATATGGCATGAAAAAGTAATATTATTTTATTTTAACAGGGAAAACTCGATGGTGTACCTAAAGAGAAGTGCAGGAAAGGTACGTGTTCACCTTTGATTGCCTTCAGATTGATGTGTAGTATTGTTCCATTTGAACACTTCCTTTTCCCTTTTTCCTCTTTTTAATAGTTAAGCATGCGGAGACCCAGAGTTCAAGTGAATATCTTGCAACAGATATAGACAAAGGTAAGATTTTTTTGCAAGATTATTCTCCATGTGGAGCCAACCATTATGAATTTATTGCAACTCCTCTGGAGTTTCATTTTTGGAAACAGAGGATACTGACAGAAATGCTGTAAGAGCAGATGTGGTGGATACAAATGTGTTACACTAATGAAGGACTAACAGATGACTACAGTTTTGTGTGGGGAAAATACTTGATTCATTAAAATGACTAGTCTAACCCAATCACATGTGGAGTCAAGTGATGTGCAATTATAAAACAGAATGTAAACACTGAGAAAAGTACAAACAATCCCGTTGTCTTTGAAGATCATTGAAATCCTAAGGTAAGCATGCAGAGCCAAAGACACAAGGTAGGAGTGTAACCTGTTACAATTTGTATGTCAGGCTCTGTAAATCAGGTGGAAATTCAGGATGTATAGTTTTTTTTTATCTGATTGACTTTTTTTCCCCCTAATGATCTAAAAGATCTGCTGCAAATTACCTGAATCTAATTGTGTAGTAGAGCAAACTCCTTCAAAACTTCCTCCAAAGCACTGAGGCCAAACTTACAGCAAATTGTTTTTTTACATTTTTGTGGTCTTTTAAAATACTGGTATTGCTTTTGAATTGTTTAGAAACTCTGAAGGCAATTTTCAAGCAAAAGAAGAACTTCCCTGTTCTATTTTTTGCTTTGCAATATATGTATACGAAGTTTGTTGCCAAAATTAAACTTCTCTGAAAAAGGTAGACCTTGTCAGTTCTTGTGTGTCTTGGCATACTTTACTGCCTTTTGGACTCTACTAAATTGATAGCCAGTTTCATCCTTTCATTTTTAATTAATGACAAAATGGGAAAATTAAGATCTGTGCTCTAATTTGAGCTTCGAATAGTAACAAGGCTTTATTACTAATGAGGTGTTCAAGGAACGTGTAGACGTGGTGCTTGAGGACATGGTCTAGTGGGTACGGTGGTGTTGGGTTGGTGGTTGGACTGGGTGGTCTTATAGGTCTTTTCCAACCTTTGTGATTCTGTGAATTTGTTAGTGGTGTTAATAGCTGCCATGCAAAATTTGACAGGTTTTCCTCCTATGTGCTGAGTTTTTTTTAATATGTCTGTCCATAAAACAGTAGCAGTTTTCTGTGGTCTTTGATGTAGGAATTGGCACAAACCCAATAGTCTCAGTTCCTGATTGTTGGATCTGATGCTAGTTTGGGCATAACTAGGTGAGGTGCTTGGTTTTGGTCTGTTTCTCCCTCTCCACCTGCCCTTCTGATTCTGGAAGGAGGTTGTTTGGCATCACCTAGCAATCATGCTGTTAAGACTCCAGGCAATGCCTACTAGTGTTGTTGCCTGATAATGATCCAGAGACATTTAACGTGCTATTACTCCATGGTAAGACTAAGATGAGTTACTAATGAGTAGGCATAAAGAAAGAATGTGGTATAAATGCTTTCTTCCTAAAAGATTTCCCCCATTTATGTTCATGTCACCTGGGTTGTTTTAGAAAGCCATTTAATTTCACTATTTCAAATCTGCTTTTCCATTTTACTCTGGAGCCTGCTACAACATTTTGCCCCCATCGCTACAGAAGGGAAGAGCTGAAGCATCCTGCAGCTGTTCCTTCAGCCTGCTGTGTGGCTAGAGCCAATACAGGGGTCCATTCCCTCAATGGCATCTAGCATTTCTCTTTCTTGGAAGCTAAAATGCCCCTATGTCCCTTGTCTTAATTTTCGTTGTGGGTATTTTGTTGTAGGCATGTCTGTTCTGAGTAAAAATAAAAAAATATAAATTCTTAGCTCTCTGCACAATTGAGGTTTTGCTCAATTTCTAAAAAAATTTATTTTAACAGAGAAAATAAAGCTCTTGTTAGAAGAACTCTGGATGTGCATTGACAGTGCAACAGGAAAAAGAAAGAATCAGGAAAATGATCCTGTCTTGGGTGAGATGGCATGCAAAGTCTTGCAATTTTCTTGAATCTGTTTCTTTTTATGACCAAAAAATTAATACTGGTACGTTTTTTCAGCTTCTGTTCAGGGTAAAGCATGGCCTGAAAAAAGAAGACTGACTGTTACAGAAGGTAGGTTCCAGTACATGTGAATTTGTTGCTGTGACAGTGCTTTAATTTAGTCTTACTGGGATATCATCAGTTTGGGTACTGTTTGCATAACACTTTTTTGGCAGACTTAACCACTTTTCTTGGTAATTGTGTGGTGAAGTACATGTGTAATTAGAATATTTGAAAATAATTGCAGAGATTAACTTGAACAGCCAAGGAAACTGGAATGCTCTTCTGAGTAAAAGCTGTTGTAACCTGCTGTTGCAATTGAGAAATCAAGTTCTTTTACAATCAGCTGCTTTGACTGTTCTAATTAGTCAAAATTCACCTCTCATGTTTATACCTTAATTATTATATCGTTGTAAACTCTGCAGTACATAATGTGAATTATGGGATGCAAGCGCTCTTTTTAGTCAGAAAGAAACGTGGTAACATAGTTGGATTGTAAAAATGAAGAAGGTGTAACCACCATTTTCTTCATTCAAACCTTCCTGAATAAAAATAGATAAGGGTGCATTAATTTTCATATTTGTGATGCAGAGAAACACAACGTGTAATTTGGCAATAGCTTCAATTTTGTAATGCAATATTCATTACAATAATAAAAAGTAACCTGAGTTGTTATCCACGGGCACATTCACAGCAAACTTGAGTGGCTTTAACTTTACATAACAGATGCCATTTTCCTTCTGCCCTCAGATGTAATAGGTGCCTTGAAAAACTGCATTAATGTGTCTGTAGTTGTCTCTCCAGAGCGGGCTTATTAACCTTTCTTTTTTCTTTTGTTTTCTCTACTACTTTGTTATTCTGTAACTCAGGCTGTAGAGATACTGCCTGGGATAAGAACCCTGCCTTAGTAAGAGCTTTCAAGCTGAACTGTTACCCTATCTGCCCGCCCTGTTAAGTCTGAAAATTTGCTACCAGGGTAGATCCCAAAGAATCCAGTTTCAGATTGTGTTCCAGTGGAATCCACTGAAGAGGTGTCAGAATATAAGGACCGCTCATAAACCAGTTTATCGGTCTCACTCCACCATTTGAATGCAGCATCTCAGATGGATTTTGGAAATAGGGTGGAGTTAGCATACTGGCTTTTTGGGATTGTTGATTATTTCTACTGTTTTATTGGAGGTCATCTTTTCTTTTTATAAAATCGTAGAATTTACATTTCAGAAAACTGGGCCATCTTTTCACTGTTAGAAGTATCTAGCACAATTATAATCAATATTTAAATTCTTTGTCTCTACTGTTCAGATTTTCTTGGGGCAATGTTTTATCTGCATGCATAAGAAATGAGTTACTGTGTCATAGAATCATAGAATCACTAGGTTGGAAAAGACCTTAGAGATCATCCAGTCCAACCGTATCTGTCCGCCACTAAACCATATCTTTCAGCACCTCATCCACCCGTCTCTTAAACACATCCAGGGACGGTGACTCCACCACCTCCCTGGGCAGCCTGTTTTTTAATAATAAAAGTGTGATTTGAAAAGGAGCAAAACAAAAGTACAATGCAAAGAATCACACAGGGCATTTGCACAGGCTTTCTTGCTGCTAGAATAACTATATAAAACTGGTATGGTTGACATTATCTTGAAAGGGTTGTCAACTTTCATTGTCTTTGTGGTTCAAACTCCTTTCTGCATAGGTATGAGGGGGAACCTCACTTCTAAGGAATTTTTTTTTAAGGCTTCAGCTTTAATTAAGTAACATCATTAAAGATAAAATCTTGTAAGATTAGACTCAATATTGAATTTTAAAGAGCAATTACTTTAAAAGTGTATGCTTATTAAATCATAAAACTAGGAATACAGCTAAGAACGCCCTTACTGTGTTTAAGGCAAGATATAATTGTAAGTGGTCTGCAAGTACAGCTGCTGGCTCAAAGCTGCGGGTTGCTTTAAGCTGAGAATTACAGCCTGAGTGAGGAATGTCACTTCATGCTTGTTCTGCTTTTCCTGAACATCAGTTACTGGGCTAAAACTGAAATAAATCATTGAGCTGTAAGGGACCTTCAGTCCTACCCAGTATGGCCTTTCGTGATAAGAAAAATTGGGAGGAATAGCCTTCATGATCCAAGTCAGAAAGTGATTTGTGGGGCCAGCGCTTTGCACAGACATATACCTTTCTCATGAAAAAAAGATTTGTCTGTGAATAAGAACATCTGATCTCTGTAGGGAAAAAAGTGCTTCTTATTGGTAGCCTATGGGAACATCACTTGAGAAGATGGTAATGCATTCTTATTACTATGGGGTGTTATCTCTATAAAGAAAAATGGGATATTACAACAATATTTTTGTGTCTTAGAAACTGTAAAAATCCACCATAAGATCAGGAAGTGTGATGGCAAAACGCTGCCTTGGTATTCTTCACTAGAAAGTCCTGGAAAGCAGAATTCTGCAACAGCTATGCAACTTCAGGCGAGTACTGAGCCTTTTGGAGGTGACTGTGTTGGGAACACGACTACTGAAGAATGTCTGCGTAGTGATGAGGATAAAACTGTTGATGTGATAATGCAGACAGATGGAGCACACAGCAGCTCTGACTTCTCTGATGAGGAGCAAAAGGGCCCGGGTGGAGATGTGATGGATATATTGAATTGGGCCAGGCCTCTCCCTGCTCTTCTTTCTCCAGTACAGCTTTCACCGCTAACTACACAGGTGAGTTTCAGGATGTGTCTTGACTTGGCACTAACTTGGTTGTATATTTACTGCAAAAGTAATGATTTGATATTTCTGAGCTTTTTAATTTCTGTGAGTAACAGTATTAGTTACCCATGCACTGAAAGGGTCTCTGTGTGAGTGTTTAGATCCATATGAATACTTTTTACCTTCTAGCATACTGTCTGTGGAGGGGGGGACAAAACATAATTTTCAGAAGTATATTTAAAACAGTCACCTGTGTCTCAACTGCTGTCATAATTTCTTTTCCCAATGTGGCAGATTTAGTAGTCCCAGCTCCTGTTGGGTATAAGCGTGCTTTCATAGCAAAATTTCACAGCTTGAAAGTCAAGGGGGTCCTACTCAAATGTTGTTTTCAGATAATATTAGAATGCAAGTAGTTAGATAAAGAAGTCTCTGACTTTTCACAGAGGTACTCCCATTTGCTATGGAGAAGAGTGATGGAGAAGGATGCAATTCTGTTGATCAGTCTTAATCTCTCAAAATCACTGCATGCCAGGGACACCAGGGTATGTGTTTAGAGAAACAGGTGTTAAAACTGATACCAGGCTTTGGAATATTAACTTTGTATTTTTCATTAAAGGATATATTGTTTGGAGAAGTCACAGGTTCCAGTGATGAAGAAGTTGATTGCAGTGCTTCTGCAGTGGAGGATATTTTACACGAAGACCAAGTTCAGCTTCAGAGTTGTAATGAATTCAGCCTTAACGAGGAGTGTAACAGACAGAGCAAATCACGTGAGCATGGTCCTGATGCAGAAATCTCATATAACCTGAGTTGGAATGAAAACAGTGTCCATATGGGTGCAAAGATGTCAAGCAAAGAGGACAGAGATGCTGAAACAAAGCAAGCTGAAGCTGCTGCTTTAATTACAAACACGGAAACTAACAAAGCCTGTTTGGAGGAGAATTCTGAGAATGTGGAAACTGAGAAGAGAGACCTAACTGAAGAGGCAGCACATGAATTGAAAGCCATCAAAGAAAAGAAAGGAGATAGCAAGGACATGCACAGTGAAGAGGGAGGTTCTTCGGCGGATTTTATGTTACACAGTTTCAAGCCTCAGAATCAGATGAAAAAATGCAGTGAGATAGAGCAAACAGAGGAGAATGTAGTCATGATCAGAGCTGTTGATGATGAGGGTACCCATGAAAAGCATGGGGAATTAAGGAAAACAGAAAGAGGTGGATTATCAGGAGAGAGAGAAACTTGCAGGGCAGTATCTGTTCCCCAAAACGTTACTCATTTGCCACCCGAGCAGTGCATTGTGCTTCAAAGTGAAGGTTCTGAGGAGAAATCTGATGTGTTGATACAGAATGAAGTGGTTGAAAATAAATCAAAAAATGTAATCCAGCTAACTGATATGGCACCTGGTGTAGGAGAAAACATAAAAGAAGTGAAAATTGGAGAGGAAATAACAGCTGCAACACAGATGAAAGGACTCAGTGCAGAGGCAAATAGTGAAGGAGATCTCTCTGAAAATGTAATGTCTAAATCCAGTAGTTCAAAATCCTGTGATGTGGAGTGTCCTAAAGACCTAATGATACATCGTGATGAGGAGGGAATAATAATGGAGACTGAGGCAGACACTGGAGCTGTTGAGGTCTCTTCACATTCTCAGTGCTCTGAAATAAAACATGACAGTGAAGACATACCAGACAAACACCGTGTGCAAACAAGAAAAGATGAAACGGGCAGAGAATGCGAACCAGTGACTGTTAAAGTATATAGAAATTGCTCACCTGTATCTGCTATTGAAGGAATCGGAAATTCATTGTCTAAGGATGACGTGGACAAAAATGTAGGTATGGACAGGACTGCTTTGTCAGCCCTTCCAAAAGATGATGAACAGCTCAAAATCGAAGATATGGATATAACCAGACCTGAGACTGTTGAACAAGCCATAAATTTTAACAGAGAAAGTGTTCTAGAAATAGCTGAATCGTCAGAGCTACTCCATAGTGCAGAAAATGGAAAATTAGTAGATATAAAGGAGGGGGGATATATAAAAGGCAAACCACACCAGGAAGAAAACGGTAGTAATTTATCGCAAAGGAAGTCAGACTTGGAAAGTGTGGTTATGCTTCCAAAGATGGCAAGCATTGTGGATGCAGAAAGCAGTGCCGCTAAGTGTGAATCCTCTCTGTTAGATTTTACAGAAATAAAAGGAGAAATAAAACAACCTGAAAACGTGTATAATACATCAGAAAGTGGGTTGTCCAAAACTCAAAACTTTGGAGTATGTAAATCTCAAGAGAATGAATTCAAATTTGATCCAGAAGATTTCAGAGAGGAAAGCAGTGAGCTAATAGAAAGAGTGGATACCACTGAATCTGTCGTTGTAGAAAGTAATCTTACTTCTCAGGCACAGTGTGCAAAAACTCTGCATCCATTCTTGATAACTGAAAATGTTAGATGTGATGAAATAAAAGGGGAGATAAATAAACAAAGCAAGGAGTTGGTGACTGAGACTTGTTCCAGTTCATTTAACTGGGAAGAGAATGCTGTAAAGAAAAATAATATTTCAGAGTTGATCTGCCAGCCTACTTCAGAAGTGGAAGTTAATAGTGTCTTGGCTTTTTCTACTCAAGGCAACTCAGAGACGGGGCATATTAATGCTGAGGAAACAGATTCTCCTGTGCAAGAGGGAATTGGCTTGGAATCCACAACACCTCCTGATCTGAATTTCAGTCTTCAGAATGTTGTCAGTTTTGTTGAAACTAATTTCAAAGAAAAGGCTGGTTTTTCCCATATATGGGAAAACAAAGGAGATAAAAATGATGTTGCAGGGAGTGCATTAAACTGTTCTCCAGAAAGCTTGGGAGAGGGTGCTGATACCCTGTCTGCTGAAAAAGACAACGTGTGCCAAGAACTAGACTGCCCTAAGAGGATATGTGTACCCAAAAATGAAGTGGAAATTCCAGATGAGAAGGAGCAGACAGTAGATAAAGAACCTCAGACGTCTCTTAAATCACAGATCCTGGATGCAAACTCTTACTATAAGAATGCTTCTCTTCAAAAGTTTGATTGTCAGGAATCAGGGTGCATGACTTCTGTGTGGGAGGTTAGAACAGATCCTTCTAGAACTGGTTCACTAACAGCAGGGGGAGAAAGCAAAGAATTGAATGGGTTTGAGGCATCTGGGGAAAATGCCATAAGAAGGTCTAAAAATGATTTTGATATGCCAGAGCAGAGCAATGAATCTGAAGAGACAGACTCTTCTATACAAACAGTTAAATGTGTGAAATGTCCTGAATGTGTTCCCCTGTTCAGACCGGAACTGGGAGCTTCCAGAATTGCAGTGGGTGCTCTGGAAACTAGTGCAGTCGTCGATGGTGACTACCGAGCATGTGAACTGCATTCAACGATGCGCTCAGGAAATGCTCTGACAGTTAGGGATCTGAAAGCAGACCCCGTGGTGGATGTGGATACACACGGTGAAACAAACACCTCTCCAGATTCTGCTGTTGAGTTGTCAGGTGGGGTTGGGGAGGGTTGTTGTAAAGACTTAACCTCTTGGAAAAGAGAGTGTGTGTTAGTAACCTCTGAAAATACTGAGAGTGCTAATGAATGCATGGTAGACTCTAACAGAGCAGGAAACATCAGTGACAGTGAGGAAAGGCTGTTAAAAACTGGGACATCAAAAGAAGGCCCTGTGATGCCAAATGCTTCAAAAGAGAGCTTACCGCTATGCCAGATGTTAACCAAATTGTCAGAAACTTGCAGACTGACTGTAAAAAACAGTAAATTAAATAAAAGAAAAACATTTGACAATTTCTTAGAAGAAACTGATTCTGAAATTCTGCAGTCAGACACGGAGCCAAGCCTACACGGCGCTGATACGGGGGTCTCAGTGTTTGAAGAACATAATCATAATCAAACTTGCACTTCTTGCACTATAGGAGAAAACAAAACTGATGTTATCCTAGATGGTAGCAGTAAGAAAAAAAAAAAAGTCCGGTATCTTCCAAATCCAGCCCCATCTGAGGTAGAGTGCAGTTGTCAGACAGCTGGGCAGCTTTCTGAGCCACAAACACCAGGATTTGAGAAGCCGTGTATGTTGGAGTCTGAGTCTCGTGTGGATGTGGCTCTCAAAAAGAGCAACGAATTGAAGCGCAAAGACACCAAGACAGCTGCCCAGGTAATACATGCCAGGCTATCAAAGAGGTTGTTTCAGGGTAAAAGAAAAACCAAGACTCTCAAAGCTCAGCTGTCTCAGCCAGTTCTTGCAAGTGCTGATACTTCTGTGCCAACAAAATGCTCACCTGAGACTATAAATAAAATTAGGCAAGAGATGGGTCCTCCTCTGCCTCCCTTGTTACCTCCCTTGATCGCTACTCCTCCGAAAGCTGCGTGTTCCACGTCCCCGTCCATGTCTCCTGCTGGCCGATCCTCCCTCCTTTCCCCGCTTGATGACCTGATCTCCCCACTGCGTGAAACTCCTGTTCCTCCTCTCATGTCTCCGTTAAAAGACACTCCGACAGTAAAATCTGCCCTCTTACTTTCTCCTCCCTCACCCTCAGAAATGGCAGCAGGGAGAAGGATTTGCTCCTCGCCTTTAAAATTTTGTACTTCCATTCCAAAGCATGCGCTTCCTGTGCCAGGAAGATTTCCTCTGTTGGCGGGGGATAGTGCTGCTCCAGGTGCTCCCCAGGAGAACTCTGTGAAAATATTGGACACTATGTATCCGGAGCTGTCTGCAAGGGCAAGGACACTGAACATTCTGAAAGGCAATATTCAGCTTAACCGATGTGCTTTTCCAGACAGCCAGGGTTTGCCAGGACCTATGGCTCAGATAGGTGGGTTCAAAGCAATTGCGTCCACATCAACTGCTTTTGTTAAAACTGGGAGCAATTTGAAGTCTGATAGTAGCAAACATCAAGACCAAGATGTGCAGAATCGGCAAAGGCTGTCAAGCTCATCAAATCATCTTGAAAACGAGACGCTATTGCCAGTATCTATGCCAAGAAGTGCGAAGAGGCTGAGGTTGGACAGTGAACCGCCAAAGCTGGAGCCCAGTGATATTGCTGCTGTCGAAAATACTAAAAATACAGTCTCTGAAATGCAGGAGGCTTTCTGTGACAAAAGCTGTGAAAACAGCGATGCAGCGCACAGTTCCAGTTCAGAACCAGTAACGGTTACTGATCCTAGCTGCCAGAAAGTTTCTTTGGCACTGAAGAAAATTGCTGAATCCTGTTTTGACTTGTTACCAGTTATTAAAGGTCACGTGTATGTCGGCAACATCTCAAAGATTCCAATAATGAGAGATGAAGAGAAAGAAGTTGTCTATGAATTTGGTATAAAAAACAAGGTAAGTGGCATAATTTCTAATTTTGTGTTTTAGTAACGACTTCTGTGCAGATGAAAAGAGTATAAGTGTGCAGTATTTGAATTCTCAATTGTTCAGGCCATCTGCAGTGCCCAAGTGTAGTTTTGAAAGGTTATCGCACATCTAAACTTGTATAAATTAAGAAAATACAGAACTTCACAAGAAATTACTGCTCAGTGGTGTCCAAGATGCAAAACTGCATTTGTAAATAGGTTTGCTTGCCTGCTGTACGCGTAAACCACTTTATTTTCATAGCATTTATTGTAGAGAATAGCATTAACAATTACAGGAGTTCCTCTAAAAGCGTGAGGTTCAATTACTGTTTCTTATTTTTTCAATTAAATAAGGTAAACTCCATGGAGTTTACCTTTATTATTCTACATCAGGTTGTTCAAATGAGTTTTATTGGAAAAATCTTTCATTAGTTTGTTTCTCAGAACTTGCTTAGCATCAGTGTTGAAAAAATTCACTTTAATTACCACCTTTCCCATAGATAATTTGTGGTCTGCAGCAGAGCAGTTCACCAGCTGATGCATGGCAGCATTTTGCCGTGTTTCAGTTCTTGAACGTCATTAAGTTCTCCACAGAAGAATTAACTTCCACCCAAGTTGCTGCCAAGTTCTTGGGTCATCTTTGTTAGGAGCTGTCAGACCTAGTAACTTCGCAGAAGCAAGGCTGACTACGTATCCCGAGTAGGCACACGTGCACACAGTATGCACCTGATCTTGTTCCCTCCTCCGGCTGATCGGCGTGAAGGCCTGGTAGTGGAAAATACAAACATACATACGTGTGTATATCCATACACACAGACAGTGTAGATCTCTTGAGTAGCTACTGTTGACACGCAGCGTATCCAGTAGGTGACTCCTGCTCTCCCCACTTGTCTCATGCACTGACAGAGTTACAGACACAGAAGCGCACACATATTCCTTCAGTACCTGGTCCAGACTTACCATGCCTTACCTGCATTCCTGGTCCTTCAGGCTTGGGCCTTCTGGTTCCTCACAAAGCCCACACTCTTACTCCCTGGTGTCTGCAAGTACCCAGTCTAAACCAGTGGCCTCTTCAGCACCTGGCTCTTAAGACTCTCATTCTACTCCCCGCTTACAGCTCTCCCTCTAAACATCCTATAGTAAGTCTTGCACAATCCCAATATCATAGAATCACAGAGTGGTTTGGGGTGGAAGGGACCTTAAAGCCCATCTAGTCCCACCCCCCCTGCCATGGGCAGGGACACCTTCCACTAGACCAGGTTGCTCCAAGCCTCATCCAGCCTGGCCTTGGACACTTCCAGGGATGGGGTATCCACAGCTTCTCTGGGCAACCTGTCCCAGTGCCTCACCACCCTCTCCGGGAAGAACTTCTTCCTGATATCCAATCTAAACCTCCCCACTTTCAATTTAAACCCGTTACCCCTTGTCCTGTCACTACAGGCCCTTGTAAAAAGTCCCCCCCAGCTTCCTTGTAGCCCCTTCAGGCACTGGAAGGTGCAATAAGGTCTCTTCGGAGCCTTCTCTTCTCCAGGCTGATATCCTCCTTCCTTGCATCTCCTCCTGAGTCCCATGCTACTGCAGACAGTGACACCCCCTCCCCACCTCCTGCGGTGTGTAAGGTGAGCTGGGGGAGAGAGACCACTGGTGACTGATCTAGTAAGTCTCACACCTGGACAGTGGACAGTCTGCCCTCCTGTGACAGCTCTGGGAGTTGCCAAGCCAGGGTGCTCCATTGGCTCTGGTTAGGTTATTGGGGTTCCTCTACCTATCATTATTCCTCTCCTCGCTTTTTGTTTAAGGAAGATAGTTTTTAGTCACACAAGTAAACAGTTTATGTTTGCAGAATAGTAGCACTACTCTGCGTTTAAGGCACGTTTGTTCTGGGAAGTTGCTTCTCACTCTTTCATCTTTCACTGGTTGCCTCCAATTTACTTTTCTTCATTTTTTAATGTATGCAAACAGTATTCTTGCAAATAAGGTAGTTCTTTTTACTTGTCTTACTACTCTAATGTTATCAAATATTCTCAAGTATATAATAATCTAACAATATTTTTTGTGCCTTGTAGCATTTAGCAGAGTCCTTGCTGCATGCTATTCTCGATAAACTCAGGGCTCAGAAGAATGCCACAGATTACAGTTTCAATCAGGCCCTGTGTCGGGTCTATACAGGAATCTGTCGACAGTTGGGAGATTTGGAAAGAGCCCGCCTTCTCTGCTACAGCTTACTTAAAGAAGGTATAGTATGGCTTAGTGTCTTTTATCCTAAATACGCTGTCTTTGCTCTAGTGTTCCAGAAAGATTGTGTTTATAAAAACAAACAAATATCTGATGAAAGGGGCATTTTCCTTAGAATTTTTTTCTGTAGTGCAGAAGTAGGGTTCTAGAAGATATTTCCCTTCTCACAGTTTCTCCACATCTGTGGCTTAGTCTGGTGATGACCTGGGCTTTTAGTAGTCTACTCAGTTTTCCAAATAATTATTTTTATTTAGAGTCCTCTATGCTTTCATTTTTGCCCCACCATCTCCAGAATGATAATGTGATTCCAGGGAAGTTTTAACTTTTTGCTTATTAGTATTTTCTTAACTGAGTAAGCACTGATTCATAAAGCAAATGTGATTTAAAAACATGTATTGACTTAAAATCGTGTCAGGAGTTGGACAATACCTTGATCAATACCAGTGCATTTGCACATGCCCTCCTGAAAATTGTATTACTTCCCATATCCCAAGTCTTGCTTGGTTGTTTTTTTCATTTTGATTCCCTTCTCCTCTCCCTCTTCCTTTCATTCCTGGTAACAAAGGTAGTACATACATACTGTCACAGTACTAAATTAAGAGTCTGTCTTAGCTTGGGAAGGACTTTATTTAGTTTCAAAATACTGAGCCATCCAGGGCTCAAAACAGTGTACTGGTACCTGTGTCTCAAATGAAAATAAAATAAATTTGAGACCACTGGGTAGCAAAATGCTACAACTTCCGATTGCTTCGAATTGGTTAGTGGTTATCTTCCATATGTATTGGTTAGTGGTCATATTCCATATAACATCCCTGTCTTCTTTCTATTTTCTTTTTTTCATCTTATTCAGAATTGTGATTTTATTTTGTTCTTAACTATCTATTTTTGTTGTTGTTGTTGTTGGGTTTGGTCATTTTTGTTTGGGGTTTTTCACTTAGGTTCTTTCTGGAATTCCTGTTTTACCTGTTTTTCTCTCCTTCATGCTCTTTCACTTTTTTCATGTTAATAGTTTTAATACTGTACCACGTCAAAAACTATTACTTGTCAGATATCTTTTCCTAGTCTAAATTAATGATTAAACCTGTTGTTTTGCAGTACCTTGGCACTTTGTCTTTTTGTGGGCTCATGCAAATATTAAACATTGGGGGTTTTTTTCCTTTCTTTTTCTGGGTAATATATAATTTTCAATAGCTGAATGCAGATTTTTGTTGAATGATTTTTCTGTTCTGCACTTTGAGTTGCATAAATTCCTGTTGTTCTGTTCTGTGGATGTTCTGTGGTTTTATTGTTATCTTTTGAGTGTGAACAGCTGTAAACTCACTGTAAGGATTATTTGTTTGGGTTTTTATTTTAGTTTGTTTATTTTTATTTGATTGCATTTATTGCTTTAGGATTCTTCTCTTTAATGTACTTCCACGTGTTATTCCCATCAGAATTATTGCAACACAAGTGTGAGCTCTGTGCTAGCTACACAATTACCAAATTGACTGTAAGGAGTCAGTACTACCTCATTAGACTTGCATCATCTGTTCTCTTGGCTTCTTGTCTATCCCTTTTTCTTCTGTTCTCCATTTGGGTATCCTGCCTCAAATGACTATAAATTAAATGTTACCTTTCTTTGCTTATTTTTCCTTTTTCCCCTCCTCTGTTCCCCTCCTTTTGTCTTTTTTTCTTCTTCTGATGCCCCTTTATCTCTTCCTCACCACTGAGTGAATCTTTTAGGTGTTCCAGATTCATGGACAGCCAGTTCAAGTTGCAGTATGTAGATAATTCTAGTTTAGCACCAGTCCTTGCTCTGACTAAAAAAAAATAATTATTATGTGACAAGGGGCTTCAGAGTGAATCTATTACAGTTTCCTGATCTGATGTATTTTCATATCCTCTCTCGTTCACGAGATCTTTCTAAAAACGTAGAAGGTATGCTGAAGTGAAGAGGGAAGACACATTTAGCTCTTCAGTTGTCACTGGGTTTTGTAGCAGTTTGCAGTGGCAATACTGTTCTGGGCATATGTATTGCAGCATTGCTTTTGATGCATGAAAGTAATGTCTACTTCTTGCTTCCCCCCGTGTACTTCTTACTGCTTGCAGTCTACGTACTCATGTCTTACCTTCATATTTTGCCTTGAAGATCTCTGCTTTGGTGTTCAGAAGGGTCTGTTAGCTTCCCTTTGATGGCCTGGAACTCTGTCCTCTCCTACTTGTGTAGTTCTGGAGATACCATTGTCAGATAGTTGCTCTGAAGTAATTTAATGAATGAGGCTTCTTCAATTGCACCAGTAGCACCCTTTTTTGTGTTTACGGAAATACAAATTTTGACATACCCTCACTTACAAATTGTATAATGTATAAGCTCCTGACAGAGTCTGGGGAAATTGCTGAGCAAAATCAGACTTCATATTTGAATAGTCTGAAAGTTCTCTGCAAAGGTTTTTTCCTTTCATGTGGATTTCATGGGTGGATGGGTGCAAGGTGTGAGCAAGTTCTGTGGATTTGTACTGAAGACCTGATTCTCACATTATTACACACCTCAGGATTGTTTTTTTCTTTTGAACTAGCTCTAGTGTGACCTAGTGATCATCAGAGTGCTCATTTGTGGCTGGAGTCTATTAGGTAGGCTCCTGGAGTGCATATCCCCGTTTAATTTCCTCCAAAAAGAACCCAGTTTCAGTGCTCCAAGACCACTCAGTGAACTGAAGTGAAGTAAGAAGGATGAGGGGAGACTAACGGCAGAATGCAAATGGAAAGGTCCTTTTGCACTTTCAGTACACAGTGAAGCCTTTTTTTTTTCCCTTGGGAAAAAAAAAGTGAAATTACAATGGGGTAGGTGGCTTGGGGGAGGAGTAGGTTTTTTTTTTTCTCTGGGGTCTTTTTTTCTTATTTAATCTCGGGACTGGGATGTGCTGGTATGACTCCTCTTCCCTGGGCTGCAGTTGCTACAAGACTTCTACGCCTTCTTTCCTAGTTGTCTGGCTGAAAAGTGTACTTGGCTTTAATGCTTGAGTATAGATTTTTTCCTTTTAAATGTTAAAAACTTATTTTGTTCTCTCTTTTTTTTTTTTCCCTTAGACTTTCCAGACTCAGAAAAATTGATCTTATTTATCACAAATGTATGGTCTGACATATTTGTCTTCCAAGGTGCAATTAACAAAGCTATGCAATTAGTTGTCAGGCAGACTGCCAGCAGTGAGATGATGGACTGTTTGAGTGCTTATCTCAAGTGGGAACAGGTAACGTCTGCTTTCATTGTCAGTGTCAGCTTTTGTCTGCGTTGGTCACTTTTCTGGCTGAATCAAATCGAGCCGCTTGCTTCTGAAAAGGGTGTGAAGATACTCTGTGAAGCTCACAGGCCTACTTCCTGTGGTTGTTAGACCCTACTAGAATACAACATTTTTCTTGCTTTCCCTTTTAAGTACTAAACCCTCTATTAAACATTAAAAGTAATTGTTTTTAAACTTTGACTGGGTTGTTCTTGGGCCAGGGAATTCTGTCACTCTATGGAACTGTGACTTTGATGCTCTTTGAGGTGGTTTGTTTTATTTTGTTGTTTGGATTATTTTTTAATATGTATTGGGCCTGTCTTTCATAGTTCTCTATGTTACAGGTAATTTTTTATCACAGTTAATTTCAAGATGAGTCTGTCTCTTTTTATTCATGATCTTTCTGTGAGGTAAACTGTAAATACCTATTTATGACCAAAAAAAAATACCAGCCAGTTAATTTTGTAAGCAGTTGGCATGATCAGCAAAAAACTGCAGTGATGACAGAAGGAGGATGACCAGCGTTGAGGACCTAAGGACTTTTGAGATTTGATTTCAAGTCTTTGAGCCCTTGGGTGAGTCTTAATTCCTGTCAGTTTTACAGCAGGCACAAGTTACCATCCTGAAAGGGACGTTGCAAAGAGGAAAAATTGGAACACACTTGATATCACAGATTCATAGAACGGTTTGGGTTGGAAGGCACCTTAAAGACCACCTAGTTCCAACCCCCCTGCCATGGGCAGGGACACCTTCCACTAGACCAGGTTGCTCCAAGCCTCATCCAGCCTGGCCTTGGACACTTCCAGGGATGGGGCATCCACAGCTTCTCTGGGCAACCTGTCCCAGTGCCTCCCCACCCTCTCCGGGAAGAACTTCTTCCTGATATCCAATCTAAACCTCCCCACTTTCAGTTTAAACCCGTTACCCCTTGTCCTGTCACTACAGGCCCTTGTAAAAAGTCCCCCCCCCCAGCTTCCTTGTAGCCCCTTCAGGCACTGGAAGGTGCTATAAGGTCTCCCCGGAGCCTTCTCTTCTCCAGGCTGAACAAGCCCAACTCTCTCAGCCTGTCCCCATAGCAGAGGGACTCCAGCCCTCTGATCAGTAGGAGCAAATTTATATCATGCAGATGGAAAGCTGGAGGTACTTCCTTTCTGGAGAAGGAGTCTGCAGGCGTGTGTGTTTGCTTGAAGGCAAGGGCCACGGTAGTTTTGAAACCCCCATATTCATGCCAGGCTTCCCGGCTGGAAATGCTGTAGTTCTGTAAATACCAAGTGAATGAAATCGTCTTGATATGTAGCCCAGCTATTCTGTACCCCAACCTGCTGCTCCACAGCTGCCCTGGCAACTGCAGCTAGGCTCAGCATAGCCTTTAAGTGTTGTAGTCACTGCAAAAAACATGATGATTTTCTTTCGTTTAGACCTGAAACCAGCCCTGAACTTAATATGGTACCAATGGAATTACGGCCCTGGTAAACCTCCTGATTTAGTGCAGGTTTATAGTGGAGTGAGTTAAGAGGGCATGGACTTGTACGTGTGTCTTTTTTTGATTAAATGACCGTTGTGATGTAGCATTAAGCTCTGGTGTTCGGAGTTATGTTGTTCTACAATCCCTGTTTAGGAAAGAGTTTGTATTCCCCATTCTGTTAGGTTACAACTTTCAGTCTCATGGCAGTAGGGATGCACCTAAGTGTGTCTCAGTAAACGTTGCTGGAAATATTCTGTGCACTAGTTCCTTTATGAATCTCTTTAGAATATGAGAACTGCTGCAGCTGGGGAGAAGGACCTCAGGAATTTCTGTTTTGGTGATAGCAGATCACGTCATCATATCCGGAAGATGTGTTTTACTTAGGTGGAAATACAAGGGCACATTTCAAGTGGATTGTGGCCAATGGTCTGTTACACACATAATTTTATGAGAAGATTATTCTCCTTATGAAAGTGCAGCTCATGTAGAATGGGTCTTTAGTTCTTGGTTCAGGTATACCATTTTGGTGACTTGCACCGTTGTTGAGCTGGCCAGTTATATGAGACTTTGTACCAAGAAGATAGGCTGAGCACCCAGTGTGATATGCCTAGACTTTTTTCTTAATACTTCAGCTATTCAAAGGATGTTTTTAAATGTTCTTGCTTGCCCTGGTTATTTAATTAGCAGAATTGATTCATGTGACATGTTTTCAGTTATTACTTGCCTCAGCTATTGAAAGTGCTTGCTTGGAAATTAGCCCTTAACAAACAGTAACAAATTTTGGCATCAGAAAATAATTTAAAAACAAAACAAAACAAAACAAAACCCCAAACCCAAAACCAAAACCCTTAGAAAGTGAACAGGATTAATCTAATCTTCTTTGATTGGAAAACACTCTTCTGACCTTCAAGCTTCATTGAGAGAAACAAAAATCCCCAAATTGTAGGAGGAAAGAAGGGAGTGGGAATAGGTGTTTTCTTTTGTGTTGTTGGGGGTTTTTTCCCCAAACTCTCTTTTTAGTAAAAACATCAAGAAAAATACTGAGTACTTGTGGATTTTATTTTATATACTCTTTCTTGTGTGACATCAAAGCCAAAGTTGAATTTATGGTGTAAGGTGCTATGAACAGTTGGAATCAAATATATGTAAATAGTTTGGTTCTGCGTTTGGTAACTTTTCATGTATTAAGATAATCACCTTCTAAAATTCCAGAGTTCCTCTTTAGATGCCGGTATTACGGTCTCAAACCTGCTTTTAGAAATGCAGTCATGTCCCAAAGTAGAATTTCAACAGAGTGAGCAATACGGAGAAGATCTGAGTGAAGATGCCTGGCAGTACATATTTGCTGTTGATCTACTCTGCTGTCACCTGAAGTGGGATTGGACACATGACAATGTTATAAGGTATTGTGGCTAACAGTTCTGTCAGATGTTGTCCTGAGTGGGTTTTTTGTGGTTTGGTTTGGTGGGTTTTTTCCCCAAATTTGAGACATTATTGCTTAGTTTTTAACATAATAATACATTGCATAAATACTTAGAAATGAGGGCATTTTAGCCTCATGAGACCTAAGCTACTGTGTCTGTGCCTTATTTTGAGATAGAATGAGTGATCAATGAGGAAATAGAAGATTTCATGACACTGGGCCAAGAAATCAACACTGTTTGAACGATTCTAATAAAGAATTGATTTTAAAATAGCAATATGTGGACAATTCTGAAAGATTATGAGATGGATTGTTTGTCAACAAAGCAAAATGATTGAGTGCCTTGCTCTGACTGTTGAATTCCCCTCCCCTCCATCACTAGAAAACAAGGGTGGAACTTTTGAGGTGTAAATAGCACTCCTTTAGTGCTGAAAGTGAAATACAACCATACTCATTAGTGTACTATCCCGATCCTGTCCGATTTTAATTCTAAAATCATTATAATACTTTGATTCAATGTCCTAAATTTTCTTTGAACCCTATAATCCAATGCATGGACTGCTGCCATACTTGGTTTAAAAGACTTCATTTTGATACCTACACTGATCTTTAATACCTGCACCGATCTGACAGCCCCTGTTTTCTATGTAGAGGTTACACAACCTAGTAGAATCTACAAAAATATGGCATTTGTTTAACTGTGGCTTAACATAATCATTGACTATAAAGCAAATAATTTACCATCAACAAAACTTTTATACAAGTTCCATGTTTTCAGATAGTAAAGAAGTTACTTTCAGTGAAATGCTTTAAAAAACTAATACAAATTAGCTTCAGTGAAAGGTATGTCAGTTTAACTAAAGCCATACAGAGTAGAGAGGTAGATAAGGTAGAGAAATTGGGAGTAAAACAGGACCTGGGAAGAAGGGAGGAGTGGGCAGAAGCTGTTTTAAGATCTGGTTTTCTCTCTCATTGTCCTACTCTGATTTTGAGTGGTGATAAACTATATTGATGTTTCCCCCCACGTCAAGTCTGGTTTTCCCATGACCATAACGGGTGAGTGATCCCTCCGTGTCCTTGTCTCGACCCGCGAGTGCTGTTTTCCCCGCCTCATGTCACCGGGGGAGGAATAAGTGAGCAGCTGCCTGGTTCTCAGCTGCCGTCTGGGCCTAAACCGTGACACATACACATCTATGAAGTCAGTGGAGTAAGTTCTTGGCTTTAGGTAGAGATGCAGAATCAAAGAATGGTTTGGAAGGGACCTTAAAGATCATCTAGTTCCACCCCCCCTGCCATGGGCAGGGACATCTTCCACTAGACCAGGTTGCTCCAAGCCTCATCCAGCCTGGCCTTGAACACTTCCAGGGATGGGGCATCCACAGCTTCTCTGGGCAGCCTGTGCCAGTGCCTCCCCACCCTCTCTGGGAAGAACTTCTTCCTGATATCCAATCTAAACCTCCCCACTTTCAATTTAAACCCGTTACCCCTTGTCCTGTCACTCCAGGCCCTTGTAAAAAGTCCCCCCCAGCTTCCTTGTAGCCCCTTCAGGCACTGGAAGGTGCTATAAGGTCTCCCCGGAGCCTTCTCTTCTCCAGGCTGAACAAGCCCAACTCTCTCAGCCTGTCCCCAGAGCAGAGGGGCTCCCGCCCTCCGAGCATCCTCGT
>NW_010235482.1:22536-27162 GCF_000690775.1 Eurypyga helias
AAGTTAGCTTTGATTGTTTGGGTTTAAAACCTTCTTTACATTACTCAGATTTGTGGATGATTGGAATATTGTGAGTTTCCCTAGAAGGTGAATTAAAGATGCAAGGGGAGATACGGAAATGCATGGTAAATAGAAGAACCATTTGTGTTCATTATTGTATAAATACTGTTCCACTCCTTCATGCAGTATCAGATTTTCAAACTCATTTGTCTTTCACAGCAAAGTGCTTTGGCCTTCCATGGATAAATGGGTAAAGAAGAGAAAGGGGCATGAAACTGCTCAGTGCATTCCTGACAGTGTTATAGCATTGACACTCAGGCTAATTGGTAAGCAATCTAAATTCTTGATTGAACTTCGTGTGTCCTTTGAAAGTGTCAGACTGGGTGGAAAGCGAATCAAAGGAGTTTCGCATTTTTTTGCATCTTGACTTTCTTTTTTCCTCACTTTCTTCAAAAATTGTCACCTTAAAAGCCAAGCTTTCACAATCCCAGACAGATCCTTCCTGTTTGTGAGCCTGTGGAAAGCATGTACTTCAGTTCTGAGATGTGACTGTGATTTCACAGTAACAGATACCAACATTTTTTGGTTTAAATATTTAAAATTAAGTCATCTGTAGCTACATATGCTTTATAGCAAAGTATACAAAATAAGGTTTTATATGCAACATGATAACTTTTCCTGCAGTTTTAAGTTAGATACATTTATTTGGGATCTAGGTGGCATTCAAGGTAAATAGATAAACTTTGGGTTTTGAGAGACACCTTCGGTACGTCGGCTATGTAATACTGTCTGTTAAACAGAAATTGCATTCTTGGAGAGTTTCACACAAATTGTAAAACCTGCTGGACGTTGGATCAGTCCCATGAAAAATGCCTTGGTGCCTTTAGTCACAAAAGCGATAGGAGAGCTGTTGTTCCCAAAACGACATGGTAACAGGAATGACTAATTTTTGTAATGGACATGTTGCATTTTCCCTTGACATACCGACAAGTCAGTAAGTCTGCAAATTTGCAAGTTGTCCGTCTAAATGTCAGATACGTGGTAATCTGGTTTTCTTTCAGGTCGATTGGGCCAAATAGGTCTGAAGGAAGGACGCCTTGCTGCAGTGAAGAATATTAGTTCTGTAATTGGACTGTTTGTACAGCACGCAAAAGAGGAAGGTAAAGTTCGCCTAAAGGGACCTTAGTGGAACATTGGCAGCGTGAAGTTTTGCCAGCGTAGAGAACACACGCGTACTGAGACATGCTATGTGCCAAAACAGCCTGCTTGTGCAGTTTTGTGTTCGTGCATAACAGCACAAAGCGCTTTCGGTTTGAGTCCCTTCCGAAGTGAATGAAGCACGTGTGTTACCTTCTGTTTGAGACAGAGAACAACCCTGAGACAGTGTCAGCCACTTTGGACATACACTGCTGCGTGCGACAGCGCGGCAGCTGCCTCTGGGAACTTAAAGGGTGATCTTAACTTGAGCAGTGACAGCCGATTTGCTGCCTGAGCAGCTGATGCTGAAGCTGGCTACTGGTGAGACAGTCTAAATTCCTGACTGAGACAAAGCAAGGCAATTAGGGCGGCAGAGATCTGTATTGCTAAGTTACTCTGAATGTGAAGTACAGTTTGCAGTGAAGCACTGCTTGATGTCAGGGAGCTGTTTTGAACCGCATGTATAGCTTCTCTTCCCTGCAATCTCCAGTTCTTCCAAGGAAGCGATGTACATCCGTGTAAACCCGACTGTTTTCATAAAACCTTTAACTCGCCCTTAACTAGAGTAAAATGACTAGATGCTCAATTGAATACTGAAAACCTGAATTCAGAAAACTGGAAAGTGCTGGTATAAAATTTGATGTTACAGAATTTTGAGTACAGGTGGTCATCTTGCTACTTTCAGGTCTTAGGCATCCCACTTGTTCATGTGTTTGGATTTCGATTCTTGACCTAACGATTTCTTTAGGTTCCACTTTCCCAAAAGCATTCTTGCATATCAAAGTTTCTATAAGCTGCTTTGTGTTAACTTTTTGCAGGTGTTCCCTGGGGTGTGCAGCTGGCAGCCATATATGCACTGTGTGACTTGGGTTCAAGCAATCCAGAAGGTATCGTTGAGGCCATCCGTGCTTGGAGAGCAACAGTTCTGAACAAGATCCCTTTTGCTGTCACAAGGGGCATCGCTGAAATCACTCCTCTGTGTAAAATGGAGCTGAACTAAAATTTAGGAAAGTGGACTGATCTAAGGGAAGAAGTGCCTTATTTTATTGAGTGGTAGTTGGTTCCTGTTAAGGACAGTACGGAGTGGTGTGTCCTCTTTTATTTTTTTAACAGAGTGTCTGATCCCACAAAGCAAGCTCAAGTATTTTATTTGGCTTTGGTTTTTTAAAAAAAAAAATAAGAAAAAGGCTTGCTTTTCCTAATAATTGATCAGTGATCTGAAAACCAGCGTGTCTTTCACTCCTGAGATATTTCTGGTTTGATGTCAAAAAAAATCAGTAATGGTTCCCATTATTTTACGTCTGTCAGTTTGGAGCCTGGGATATTTGACGTAACAGAAGATTGAGCCTGGCTGAAAACCTGGCTCTTACTGTGTTGTACTGTATTTATAAAGAAACGGTTCAGATAGCAGAACGTTGCCCAGATTCTGCTTTATTTTGTCTGAGTAGTCTCATAAACTTAATTTAAAATACTTTTGTAAGACAGGTAGGAATTGACTTCTTGTGTAACAATAGAGTAACAGAGAGATGAAATCTCTGAACCTGTACATATGGTATATTCTGATAATGTGTCTCACATTTGATATTGTTCCACTTGGGGAATTCTGTGTATGTAAATAGAAAGTTCACATTTCTAATGATAGCTTCACTACACTCTGTGTTTTTGTATGTTTTGTAATAAAAGAAGTAAACACCATTGTGTCCTTGTTGGCCTTTTTTAAATAACACAGAATGGACTGTTGTTTCTAGGTTATGTCAATACTAGGTTGGCAGGCAGGAGGAAATTACCTGTGAGCTCATTTCACTGAACAAACTGCCCGTTAACACTGCAGTTCTTGCCGCTGGAAAGAGGGTATGTTGCATTTCTCCAGAACTTTCTGGTATGCCTTGGGGGCTGGGGAGGTAGTTTTAAAAATCCAGCAGAAAACTTCTGTTTTCATCCCGATTCTAACCATATGAAGGGATGCACTTTGCTAACGCTCACTGTAGTGGGACCTCACCTCTACTGGAGCTTTGGTGTGCTGTCAGTCCTTTTTTCTTGTGGTCATAAAAGGGCCAAAACACTCTTCATGGGCTGAAACCAGCTGTGAACTCAGATCTTTAAC
Source organism: Eurypyga helias (assembly GCF_000690775.1). Taxonomy (NCBI): domain Eukaryota; kingdom Metazoa; phylum Chordata; class Aves; order Eurypygiformes; family Eurypygidae; genus Eurypyga; species Eurypyga helias. The sequence goes on from NW_010235482.1 coordinate 25,838, forward strand.
TCGGAGTGAATCAGACAACATAAAATCTACACCCAATTCCTTCCCTGAGCGTTGTGTCCTTGCAGGCATGTCTATGCTTCCAGGCGTCTCCTCAGTCTGCTCGTTATCTCTCAGTTGCAGCAAACGCTTTACGATTTCTTCTGGTTCTTGTAGAATCTTGGCATCTGAGGGCCCATCTGTGTTTCTTGTTGTATCCCTCCTTTATAACAAACATGAGCACAAATATGGAGACAGATGCCTCGTAGGCTACTGGCCTGTCAGTACCTGGCATATTATTTTCTGATTTGGTAGGTTTTCCCACCAGCGATTTTATGTGATTCACTCGATATTAAAGCCCAAAAGTAAACCAGGATTTCGGCAGCATATGGACAAGGTCTGTGAGTCGAAAATGAAGGAACGACTTGTACCTAAGGTACAAGGAGAAGCAAGCACTGCCTCCCTGAGGATTCTGACGGTAGTGTTATTCTGATAAAATACACACAACTTGCTTTAGCTGAAATTATTTCATGCAAAGCAGTTTCTTGCGACCGTCCATGTGTTCAAAACTACTTCAATATCAGTTTTGTGTAGATGACAGAGAATAAAGCTTGCAGTGCTCTTACTTCATCAGTAAGGAACTGCAGGTTGTGTTTCATTTTTTTTAACCCTTTATATTTTCCATATTTAAATTGCGACCCTTTTTTTTTCATTATTTGGGGTGCATCACAACAGATCCATGAAGCGTATCATTAAAAAAATGTGTTAGGGGCTGTATTTGGAATCTGAGCGTTGGCTCGCGGCTTACGTTGTACGTAGTAATTTCTTGCTCAAAGCACCACGCAGCGTAGGGGTTTTCGCCAGTAAGTTTGAAACAAAGTGTAGGAGAATGGTGTGTTTCGTTTGGTGTCCAGTTGCAAACTGGAAACACTGACTAACCCTAACATCTAGGGAAGAACAGTGCCAGTTACAACTCATTTATATAAGAATACTCAAGTTTTCCATAAAGGCCAAAAAGGTTGAAGCTCGCTCTCGCCCCGAGAGAGCTGTTCTCTCCTAAACGCCTGTTACTTTCCCCCTCGCCATCGCTTCACGTTGGGCAGGGTTCCCCGCTTAGGGCCAAGTTCCTAGGCCTAGGATTTGGGCCTGGCCCCGGCCGGGGGCCCCGGGCATGGCAACGCATCGCTCCAGACACCGTGGCGGGGAGCCGTGCAGATGTCTGGGCTCATACATAGGCCCTGGGGGTTCCGAGAGGCTTTGCTTTGGGACGGCCTCTTCGGCCCAGCGATGCCCAGAGCGGCGTGAGGAGGCCGGCCAGGCCCGGCGCTGTCGGACCCGCCTCCTGGCCG
>NW_010235483.1:0-6315 GCF_000690775.1 Eurypyga helias
TTGTAGCCATGCTGCGGCAAGAGTTTTTGTTCGGTTTTGTGGTGAGGGGCACAGATCCTCTGCCTAGAAATAGGGCAATAAAAACATTTTGTTTTTGTTTTCAAAAACGGTTTTGTTTTCAGTTTTTGTTCGGTTCTTTACAACCTTACTGACAAGTATCCCTGCATAGACAGTGAGGTTGCAGCACCAGCTCAGCTTTAAGGAAAACACTGATAACGAGGATTTACTGTCTGAAAGAAGGAGCCATCTGGACTCTTATCACTTGGGAGAAGCAACCAACTGATTAGGACTGGCCTTGCGGTTTGAGACTCAATCAACACAAGCAGTTTTGAGCGAAAGGTGAAAAGTGCACTGTGACGAAGACCTGCAGCCTTCATCCCCACGACCACCTAGAGTGACCACCAGAGCAAACTATGCAGGCGCAAGGAGGAGAAGTCCGGGACGTGACCGATGCTAATGAATTACCCTAATGACTTCCCAGAACTAATTATAATAAGTCCACCCTATTCCTGAAAATCTTATGAATATGTATGTAAAACCAAAATATAAGCCTGTGACTAACACAAGCACGGCATGCACGTTAGGTGGAAAGATCCCCCGTTCATCCAGCGCTGCAATAATGAATACCTGCTTAACAGTATGAAACTGTGCTGTTGAGTCAAAGTTCTTTGTTTCACAACCTCTAAACCACAGCTGTCTGCTATACCTCCTTCCTATGCATGTGTAGTGAAGACTAAATGGGAATAGTTTTGATCCTGTTGGTGCTGTTGAGACGTATGTATGGGACATGGCTTCTCACAATGAAATCAGCACCATAAAATGCTACAGATTCTTGCTTCCTTTCCTCCTGTCTTTATGTCAAGCTGAAATAATTACTGCCTTGCAGAGCAGACATTTGAAGATGAAGTCACTCCACAGGTGGGACATCACTCTCCAGACCAGTGATGTACAGCAGGAAGAGCATCCGTGAAAGATAAACAGTACTTTCAAGGTCAGACAGCAAATCAACAAGGGCTGGGGTGGGGGTGGGGGGGCACAAGGAAAAAGGGGAAATATTCACCCAGCAGGAACCTGTATCCTGCTGCAGTTTGCATAGTCTCTATTATCCAACAGATTGTTAAAAACTGGAAAAAAAGGGCTTTGTCTTTTTTCTCCCCAGAAGCTCTTAAGTGAGCAGTTTAAGAACCTTCTTGAAAGCATGGGGCATGAGGAAGCTGCTGCCTTCTCCCGTCACTGCATCACTTGTACCTTGACTGTCATCTCCTGCCTTTTTTCTGGGGAGATTTTTCTGTTGTGTTTTCTCCACCACTTCCAAGGTGCTTGGTGGCATGCAGGAATCCCACAGACCATGCTGAGCAGGCCCCTGTGCAGCACAGTGCCTGAACCTCCATGGAGCATGCTGCCTCTGGTGCCAGTCCTGGCTGTGGGTGTGGAATCTTCCATGGCTGCTCTGTGAGCAGGGCAGCCCTTTCTGGGTGTAGTGAGTACCGTGGGTCTGGTGAGCACCTGGGCCTGGTGAGCAGACTGTGGACTCCCACATTGAGGCTCACCATGCTCAGTTGTCCCTCCGGAGGGAGAGAATAGAGGTTCATGCTATAAGGCTATATTAATGCAATCCTTCTTTACTTGTTTTCCAATTAGCCTAATTGAATTTGGATTGCTTAAAAGTGGGCACTCGAGAGATCCCATCTTGATGGGATGACCACCTTGAGCTCCAGAGATCCTATTAATTATAAGAACCCAAATCCCAGGTAGGGTCCGTCCAGCAGTAGCTCCCATGTGACCTAACGTTTTAATCTGCTCCTCTTCTGTGCAGTGCACACACACACACAGACACACACAAAAAGATACAGACATATACACATACATGCACACGTGCATGCACATATGTACACGTGTGCATTTGTGCACATGTGCACACAAGTGCATCCCCATACACACATACCAGAATACATGCACGTGCACACACATGCAGTGGCTGCCTAAGGGTCCAGCAGCCTTAGGAGAAAAGTGGTTTAGTGCAAGACATTGGAGAAAGACCTTGGAGAAAGGCTTGATTTCTTTTTTTCTTAAGAATTGGAGCAGAGTCAGTGTGCTGCCTGTCTGCCTGCCCGCTCTGCTCCAGGCTCCCCCATGATCTGTCCCCAGGGCTAAGCATCTAGAGATCCACATGCCCAGTGACATGTATGCCATGTGGACCTGCCACCTCCTACTTGGTGCCTCCCCAGGCCTGCAACAGGCTGCAGCCGTCTGAGGAAAGGGACAGCCGGTGCTGGAGGTTTGAGCCATACAGGTGCTGGCAGGGAGCAGGGCAGCTGTGGGCATCAGGCTCTTCTCAGGGAGATTTGGGGCAATAGTTCTGGCCCCCCATGGGGCCAGGACTCACTGTGCCCCACCACTCCTGATGCCAGCCCCAGAGTGGGTGCAAGCCCTGGCCCCAGCACCCTAGGGAAACTCTGTGCGTGGGAACTGGGGGCAGGAACCAGCACCTCCTGCAATGTAGCCCAGCTCTGCCACTCCAGACAGAGTTTTTAAGTCTGGCTGTAAAAGTGGTGCCTAAGGCACCTCTCCCCTCCCAGCAGCAGCTCAGCATGACTGTGGCCAGCACCAGGGCTGGGGAGTGTTCCACTTCCCACGGGGTGGACAGGAAGGGCCCACAGCCATTTCCCAGCCCTGGACCCCCTTGCCAGCCCTGACATTTTTTTGGAATCTCATTAATCGTTTGTTTGGTGATTCTGACTGTACTTTCTTCTCTGATCCTTAAAACTGTGAAAATGATCCTATATGTGCTGACAAATTTAATTAAATCCTTTAAACCACCAGATGCTTTCTTTCAGATTTTCAGGATGTCTCAGGCACATTTTAATTCAAAGCTTGAAAGCCTTAAGCTTATTTATTTTGGTGTTTTATAGATAAGACAATTCAGTCTGTAAAGTAACAGAACAGTCTGGAGAAACCTACCAGATTTATACAAATACAGAGGGAAATGGATTGATCCTTACAAACCAAAGGCTGGTTGAGCTGAGCTGGAGACAACCCAGGCAAAGGGTGCTCAGTATAGAGTGTTTTTTACATCTGGAGTGCATTGCAGTTGTATCTTTTGCACTTCACAGACCAACACCTGAGGCCAGGATCAAGAAAAAAAGTGAAAGAAAAGAGGAGAGGGTAATGGAGAAAAGTGTGAGAGACAAAAGAGTGAAAAGACAGAGAAAAGGAAGAAAGGCAAGAGGAAGGTGGGAAGCAAAGAAAAGAAGGGAGGGAGGGAGGGAGAGAGAGAGAGAAAGAAAAGAAAGAAAGAAAAGAAAGAAAGAAAGAAAGAAAGAAAGAAAGAAAGAAAGAAAGAAAGAAAGAAAGAAAGAAAGAAAGAAAGAAAGAAAGAAAGAAAGAAAGAAAGAAAGAAAGAAAGAAAGAAAGAAAGAAAGAAAGAAAGAAAGAAAGAAAGAAAGAAAGAAAGAAAGAAAGAAAAAGAAAACCATACTTACAATATTTATTAATTTAAAATGAGTATTTTTACTTAATTGGGTGGAGACAGAGAGAGACTTACAAACTTGTAGGAAGGTGTTACATGTTTTCATATAATATCTGAGCCCCTCAAGACATTGTGCACATCATCCATGTGCAAGGGCTGTACAGCTTTTGTGTGGGTTACCATGCATGGTAACTACTGTGGCTATGTAAGTGCAGAGGCAGACTGATGCTCCCATCTGCCCTACACGTACCCACTCAGTTCCATATACAATGACGTTTTTATCCCAAGCTGTAGCATTACATAGTTCACATTTTGCCATTTTCTATATTTAGTACAGAGATGGTCAAAACCATTTTATTTTAAAGATTTGCAGAAAATGTCAACATTTGAATACTGGGTTTGTTTCAAAATGTTTGAAACAGACATGACGTTTTTATTAGAAATATACTTGCTTATTTCTGAAAGCAGCATTAAATGAGTGGTTACCTATATTTTATGCATCAGAAAAATAATTTTGCTAAAAAATGCACATTTAATAGCATTTTGATCACTTGGAAAAAGTGGAAAAGGCACATTTTTTCCCCAATATTAGCTTTTTTTTAAGCCATTCTTTTCCGTGGGGAAAAATGTTATGTTACAAAATGAGGATCAGTTCTAACTTTGCACTAAGCAGTTACAGCATGTAAATTTTGACCCCCTCCATCCCCATTGAGGTTTTAAAGTCTCTCTGTCTTGCTTTTCTATATTTACATTTCATGCTATAGAGCTAAGTGCATTCCTCTGCCTGACCTCACTCTGCAGACACTGTGAGACAAGACTGAATTCACAGCCCTTGGATAGTGGTGTCTGTTCTACATCACAGAACATTTCTGCTCAGCAGCCTGTTTCATTTCAGTGAAGGTGGCTTGTGCCTTTTCCTTGATGGCATCCATGTCCATATTCTGGATGTTCTGCAGCTGTCCCAGGATAGAGTCCTTGTTCTCTTCCTCCACCTGATCTTCTGCCACCATCTTCTGAAGGTCTTCTGGCAAACCCACATCATCTCCAGCCATCTGTATTTGATTCTCATCCAATTCACTCTGAAACAAAAAGCAGAAAATAAAAACAGTACATGAGAGTATTTCTGCTCCCCAGGATCTACTGATGAGTCTCTTTTTTTGTTCGTTTGTTTAGTTTAGGGAGAACTAAAACTTCTGCACATATTTTTTGTCAAAGTTTTTAGATGCAACTTGTGAATTCAGGGGCTCAACAAGCCCCCATACGAGTGCCAAGATTTTTCAGACAATGTCAATTATATTTCTTTGAAGGGTTTAATTCGTGTCAAAGCTGAAGCCCTCGGTGTCACTTGCCATTATAGAAATCTTTGCTGTATGTGTTAATTATGGTAACATGCTGATGCTGCAGGAAATCCAGTACAAGTTATTTGTATCCACCAAAGACATGCTGCAATATACTGCCTAGGCTATCTGCTTGTGTGCTATTTGGTCAATGAAGCAATAGCTTTAGAAAAACTGTGTGGCTACCATTCCTCTGTTCAATCGTTGGTGGGTATTTTTAGGTATCAGCACTAAACTGAAGCCTTCCTGAAGAAAGATGCATTAAAGTTAGGAAAGAATTATTGGAAAAAAGGTCCCTATCTTCCCCAAACCATGTCTAAGCTGTATCTAGGTCTTTGGTTGGCATCTCTGAGTTATGAGGAAGAGCAGGGGCTGCCTAGCAGTGTTGGTAAGTGGGATAATAGGAGGACTTAGACAACAAAAGAGAGAGGTTGGATGTGAGTCTGAGAAAGCAAAAGGAGACAGGAGAAGGAACTGCTTAAGTAATTAAAAGGGCTGAGATGCAATAAGCGCTACACACACTTGCTTCCTGCCTGCCTGCTGAAACGTTCTGTCAGGGGGGACTATGTTAATTTTTCAAACAGTGGTCATTTTGGTGGATTCTGATGGATCCAGAGCTCAGAAGAACAGGATATTTTGACAGTTCACACATCAAAGATAAACATTAATGCCTCATTACATCTCCAAAATGAAGCATGACAGCAGCAAAGGCCTGATATAAATAAGCAGCAATGCTGTCAGCAGGAGGTGTTTTTGAGAGTGAGGGGTCTTGGGCTTGCATGAATGAATGAATGCAGGAATTAACGGAAGGACATATATGAGCAATGTCTGTGTAGTTTCAGGCCTTAGCAAGGATAGGCAGACTGAGATGCTTGACTGCATAGCCATTATTTACTATTACATATATTGGCACAGCTTTATGTTTACAATAACCGTACTTCCATTTAACCTGATTTCTCCCCATATCTCTCATGAAAATATGGAGAGGTGTATTATGATCATTACTACTATGTGGCTAAAATGGGTGAGGATATCTCCTGACCCCTTTGGGTATGGGTTGCTTCTATCAGATCTGCAGGAGCTTGAAACAATTGGCAGAAGTATTCTTTATTGGTTGTGTAGCAGGAAAAAATGTGTTAAGCTTTTAATCAGCAAGTGCTGGCTATTGGAGGAGTTAGCCCTTTTGAAATTCTCCCAAGTAGCAGTAGAGGATGAGAAAAAAATGATACTGGGTTAATTACTGAAAAAGTCCTCCTAAGCAGACAATTGCACATGTTCTTTTCTTTACAACTATATATAATTTGACATCACTGCACACTACTGCATATTATGTGGAGCAATGCCCATACAGCGCACACAAACAGTTCTTTGGCATCTCTGAAGATAAGCACAAGTCCTACGAGGAGCAGCTGAGGGAGCTGGGATGGTTTAACCTGGAGAAGAGGAGGCTGAGGGGAGACCTTATCACTCTCTACAGCTACCTGAAAGGAGGTTGCTGCGAGGTGGGGG
>NW_010235483.1:6992-7228 GCF_000690775.1 Eurypyga helias
GGCTCGTTCCTGCCTGAAATCAGCATAGATGTAGATGTGGTGCTTAGGGACATGGTTTAGTGGTGGATTTGGCAGTGTTAGGTTTACAGTTGAACTTGATGATCTTAAGGGCCTTTTTCAACCTAAGAGATTCTATGAGTCTATGATTCAAAGCTGAAAAAGTTGTCCATAGATCATATGTCTCTAGGCTAAAAACATTATTCTGATAACAAACCTAAGTTGACAATTCTGTTAAT
>NW_010235484.1:0-8676 GCF_000690775.1 Eurypyga helias
ACGCGATGCCGGGCGGCGGGAGCGCCCGCCGGTGCCGCAGCGCAGCGTTTGGCGTGGGGGGTGCGCCTCAGTTGCAGGCCTGTCCCGGCTTGCACATGCGAGAAACGCCCCTTTTTTTTCCCCACATGTAGGAGCGCAGATGGACTTTTTGGCCTTACCCTGTGTTCAGATGTTATTTTTATATTTTATTTCCATGTTTGCTCTGGAAATGTCAGCAGTTGGAACACAGGTGGGAGAGATCAAACACCTGGGGGCCGCCAGTTGAAGCACCAAGCTTGGAGAAGCATGATAGGGCGAAGAGCTCGTGTGGCATGTGTGAGGCACTGCTGAGATGGGAGACCGGTCACCCCGCTCCTGAGGAAGAGGCATAGAAAATGCCCCGTCTTCTTGCTTTCCTTAAAAAGGAGAGGCACGAAGGGCTGTCAGGGTGCACGCACAGGAACACTGTTTCCAGCCGACCCGATTATGGGCATGTAAGGAGCGATGGTAGCTTTTGACGGGGCAGAGTTAATGGAAAAAAGGAGACAGCTGTGGCACCTGCCTGCCCGAGTTGAACTCTTTGTGCTGACTTTCTTACGGTTTAGTATTGCTTAAAAATGAAGCTCAAGGGGTTTATTTATTTATTTTACACTGTGTGATGGTAATATGCTGCAGTAAATCCTACTAATATAAAGAGACATAAGGTAGAGGTTGACACCTTTTTATGAGAAATTTTCGAAAAGTATTTATTTGGATTAAATTCTGATAGTAATGTTTTGAAAAGGAACAGAATTCCAGAAGCAATTAAATTTACAATTTTAAAAGACCCATAGGCATTTATGGGGGAGAGCTGATTTAGGATGCTCTTGTGGCCTGTGATTCTTACTCTGATCCCTTAAAAAAAAACATTATCTGTCATGGTTTAGCCCCAGTCAGCAATCAAGCACCACACAGCCACTCTCGCCTTCCCCCTCCCCAGTGGGATGGGGGAGAGAATTGGAGGAAAAAAGAGAACTCGTGGATTACGATAAGAACAGTTTAATAATTGAAAATAAATGATATGAAATAATGATACTGCTGTGATCAGTGTCCAGCCAGTCCTCGAGCAGCGATTGTGCCTTCTGGCCAAATCCCCCCACAACTTATATACTGAGCATGATGTTTTATGGCATGAAATGTCCCTTTGGTCAGTTTTGTCAGCTGTCCTGACTGTGTCTCCTCCCAGTTTCTTGTAGAGAAGAAGGTGGGAGAGAGGACAGGGGCAGTATGAGGAACGGACAGTCCTTAGTATAATAAAAACTTTGCTTGGCAACAATGAATACATCAGTATGTTGTCAACATTCTTCTCCAGAAAGTTAGCCTCATACTAGTGCAAAAATTATCGCGGTCAAAACCAGCACAGTATGTTGCCGTTTTTATTTATGTTTTCTTTTGATGGTATGAGAAAACGTTCCTGAGCTACATCTAGGGAGCCTATCTGTAAGAAAAAGCTTAGGAGACTGTTTTTTTAATGAATATGTTTAAAAGAAAAATATGTTAGAGAGAAGATCAGCTAAGGATGGGCCAAGACAATAAGACTTGATGTTTACTTTATTGATAATTATTTTTTCCTGTCTCAGAAAATTTCAGAGTCTGTTGAAATTTCATTAATTAGCCATTTTTAGTTCAAAGATTTGAAGCCGTCACAGTGTTTATTTTGGTGGTAATTGATAAACCATTTTCAGAAATGAGAACTTCATAGAATCACAGAATGGTTTGGGTTGGAAGGGACCTTAAAGATCATCTAGTTCCAACCCCCCTCCCCTGGGCAGGGACACCTTCCACTAAACCAGGTTGCTCAAAGCCTCGTCCAGCCTGGCCTTGAACACTTCCAGGGATGGGACATCCACAGCTTCTCTGGGCAACCTAACTGGGTTAAGAGAACTTAAGTTATTCTGAAAAAAATTGCCATGGATGGACAATAGCTAAAATGATTTTTTGCAACTGGTTTATAAAGCAATAATGCATACATATCATATCTTTAAGGAACATAGTAAATGCATTTAGGGTCACTTGTTAGGAAGGATATAGGCAATAAATGAAGATATTAAGATGAAAAATCAGTAGCATGTGAGTACTAGGCTACTGTACCATGCCATTCCTATTTCACTGCAGTCTCTTTTCATTTCTAAGTTATTTCAAAAGGACACACTTCCATTCTCTCTGTTTTTACTTGTCTAGGAGTTAATTATGGTTTGGATATTAGACAAGGAAATGTGACAAAAGTTGCAGAATAGCTTCTTGAAATTCAGTAGAGGCACCCAGCTGTTTGTCAGCCCATCTCAGCTCTTCCAAAATCTCTGGTGTTTGGAATCTGCCACTGAGCGTGAATGTTTTGTCCACAGGTGATAGGTACCCTTAGGATCAGTATTGTGGTTGCTGAACATAACTTCATATATTAACATAATACATGCTCCTTCACCTAAAACCAGATCTTCTCAGGTGGTCTCCCTTAAGAGTTATAAGGTACTGATTTAGGGATAGATAATGTTTGAGGTTTTTTTCCACAGTGCTTAGTCCAGGAAATCTAATTTGGAAAGCTGCATATTGCTAAAACAGAAACGTAGCTATACTTAAATTATAATTGTGCAGTAGATCCTGGTTTTCAAAATGGCAAAATTGATAGATAGTCATAATATTGATTACGTTTTAATATTGCACTGATTGTTTATCTAATATCGGCGTGTTAGGTAAGTCTCCATTAATTTGGAACATGCTTCCCAGGGCTCTGGATTTACTGTGGGGTAGGGGAAAGCAACAGTTTTATGCTGTGAAAGCCTCATTGTCTAGTTTTTAGTTTGTTAAAAGAGTTACGTTTGAAGAAAATGAGCAGTCATACTGGTGAGCTTTAGATATTTTGGAAACATCATGCAGCAGAATGCTACGTTTTGGCAATTCAAACAGTTCAGTAGTTTCAGATGTTTGGTGCACTGAGAAATGAAACTATTCTTAGCACTGTGGTTCTTCCTGTGTTGTCCTAGATCTTGCCTCACTAGTTTGCACTTAATGTAGTAAGGAGACAAAAATTTATTTTAGTTCTAACCATCCTGGAATAAAATATCACTATTTACATATCTTTTCAGATGTTTACAATGGAACTGTGACCTTTCTGCCTTTGGAGAAAAACAATGAAGGAAAATACCAGATTAAAAAGTGCAATATTTATCAAATTCAACTAACTCACATAAAAGATGAGGAATGGTAAGTGCTGGGAGTGAGGGAAGAAGCAAACCTTGAGTTACTGCAAGGATCACGTCATGTTTTATCATCAGTATCTAGGTGATTTGGTTTGTGTCATTTCCTGCTTGATCAGTAAATGACAGTAGTGGCACGACCTTAGTGCATAGTGTTCAGTTAAAAGTGAAACATCTACAATACCCAAATCAACACAAAACAAATCTCTTTCAACTTCAAATGTATGTATTGATCGTGCATGCGTGTGATCTAGAAAAAGTACGTGTATTCTGATCACAAGGAACTAGATGTGAGAGGTCGGGTTGTGTGGGTGTTAGTAAGGTTGAGGGTCAAACTGGAATGGCTGTTTGGAACCTACTGTGCTTCAGACATCGAAACGTAGACCATTGCAGCTTGGTCCTGAGCATCTGAGGGCATAGCTCTAATGAAATCTAAATAAATTAGAGATGATGAAATAATGAGATGTGCTAACTGATGTATTTTCTTCCTGATGTTTTCATGAATTTAATGAATTCACTTTTACTAATTAGCCATCAGATATATTGCTAAATCAGGTTGTTCTTCACACACAAGTCCTCAGTCATTGTGTTAATGTAGCATGGACAGTGTTTGAATTGGTAGATAGCGTGCAGCCTAACAAAATTTAGGGGAGAATGTTCCGTTATTCAGTAACTTCACTGTTTATTTCCCTTTGGGTTTTGTGTATTACGTATTTCCTTATTCCCTAGTCTATGTGTCAGTTTGGTCTGCTCATTCTTTTCCACTTAATCATTCTTTCCTCTTTTTTTGAGGTAGCTGAGGTAATCAAATGAACTGTATTAATACAAAGGGTTTTATTTTATTTTTAAAGGTCTGTGTCTATTGTAGCTCCATTTCCAGAAGATTGGTTTTCAGATGGAATTGCATACCCCAAACTATCATGGCTTGGAAATGAACTTTTGTCCAAACTGGCTAAATGGTCTGTGGAACAAAAGCCAAGTGAGTTTAAAAGTACACTCTCACTCATTTCTGTAGCAAAATACAGCAAAGTTTATCAAGAGCTTAAAGAAAAATACAAAGCGATGGTAAAGGTAAGTTTGGCAATAAATGCAGTAATAATATGCTTTTCTATAATTGTTTTTGTTGTTGTCTGTTTAATGAAACTGCTTCTTTCACTGATTTTTTTTTTTAATTAAAAGAAGCAGTTTAATTGAAATGTATGTTTTATGTTTTAGTATTTTGGGTTTTTTCTGTGTATGTGGGAAACAAACAGTTTAGTATTTGGAAGAACTGAAGTGGAAAAGCAAGGTTTGGAGCCAAATTCACACTAAATATCTGGAGGAGTTAAATAATTTCCAGAATGCTTCCTTTCAAATAAGAAGTAAGCAGTAGGTCAGTGGATGTAAATACTAAGTCCTCCACACTAGAAGGCATAAACAAAGTACCACCCTCTCCAAAACCTGAAGTCTGGAAACAGCACTACTTTAGTAAGCAGGTTAAATTTCCTATTTCTCTTTTTAAATTTAGGAGCGATATTAATATGTCTGTCTGAGTTAGAGGAGTAATGTTGTAGTATTGTTTTATTCTGGGGATCTGGGAAAATGACAGTGATCATGTTAAGTGCTGTAATACCTGTATCACTTTATACACCAGAATCTAGCTATGAGCAAAAAGATTGGTAAAGGCTTTTGTAAAACATCTTGTGAAAATGTTGAAAGGTTTCACTGTTGATATTTCTGTACAAATAGAAAGAGATATACGAGAGGAAAATTGGACTTGCAGGTAAGGTAATGGTTCAGTCTTTAGTGATGCAGTAGACCTAGTGTGGTGTTGAGCATATTAATTTTTGCTTAAATTCTTCATGTAGAAAATAGGGATAATATTTTTTTTATTTCTGTCTTCCTACTTCAGATTTGGATTCTTTGTGTTCTGTTGTGCAGGAATAATTGTATGCCTGTTACATTACGAAAATAAATCACAAATGCTCATGCTGTCAATGTTGTACATAAGAGGAATAATTTTTCTTCTGAGAGAGTTAAGCAAAAGGATGCATGTTTATTACAGGACAGATGCAGCAGTTTACTTGGGAGCTGCACATACAGAGCCATAATATTCTTGGAAATTGATTGGATGACAGCAGGCATCTTTAAGCCATTATTCTATTGTGTGACTCACAAAATCACAGTTTTTATTTGCATTCTTTGTGTATAATTTTAGTGGAGTTAAAATGCAAAATTTGTGAAGTGCAGTAACCTATTGAAGTGGATGAGTATCCAGAGCACTCTGAGCACTTTTTGAAATAATTTCAGATGGATCAGAATGTTTTTTTTCTCTCTCTTTTTTTCTGAAGGTGTGGCCCGAAGTGACCGATCCTGAGAAATTTGTTTATGAAGATGTTGCCATTGCCACTTATTTGTTGGTAGGAAACTGCTTTGCCTAATAATAATCTATAAGATTCTGTTTTCTAATAATAGAACTGCTCTAAAGAAAATTAGTATTTTTATAGTTGTTGCTTTCTTTAAAATAGAATGATCTGAAGTTATTGCAGGCATACAAGGCAAAAGGAAAGGGGTAGGAGAAAGGGTGTGGATTTTTTGAGTTTGGGGTTGTGGTTTCTTTTGGGTTTTTTTGTTTTTTTTTTTTTTTTAATTTGCTTTTGCTCTCATTTAAGCAGAGAGGCAAAGTTCTTATTACAATGTTTTCAAGCGTAACACAGATTGAAAGTGGAATTCATGCTTGGTGCATTTTTCTAGGGCACCTACCTATTTAAGAATCTATGAAAATTCTGACACCTGCAGACACTAGAAACCTGAGGTTTTTAAACAGGCTCAAAATCTGTTGCTATTTGCCACATCAATATTTTTGACTGCTGTCCAGAGTGCAGCATGTCTACTTTGAAGTATAATGTAGATACCTCTTGGACCTTCCATAAATGAGTTTTTAAATAATTAGCTCATTTACAGAGCTTATTGAGGACTGATTTATTTTGATAATTGACTGTTTAAACTTAGCACCCTCATTTCTTTTCCCATGAAGTTTTTTTTAAATTGTGTGAGGAAGCCTGACGGACCTAGGCTACTCTCAAAAGCTTCATTGTTACATTGGTGTGACAGAACTTTTTACATCAGAGAAATGCTGATGATTAAGTGGTCAGATAGTTTTACTAAATGATCATTGTAGGTCCCTTCCAACTCAACTGTTCTATTCTGTGATATTGGCTTGTGGAAAGAGCTACTTTCCTTCATAATAGACTTACCTTCATCATTTTTAGCACCATGATAATATTATATGTTGAAAGTTAATTCCTCCGTGTTAGGGGTTGTAATAGTTGTAGGCACAGGAAAATTCTGTAATGACACTCTTGAAAATGTTTTGCAAATTTTTATGCACAGGAGTGTTAGTTTACAGTGATAATGTGTTTTAGCTGACAGCAGTAACTTTCAAAAAGTTATTAAAGTCATCTAATAACTGGCTCTTTATATAAATGAAAGCTGAAAGTGTGGTATTAATAACCTGACCTCCTTGCAAAATTTTCAGTTATGTTTATTTGCTTTACTTGCTTTATTATCTTTACTCGCTCTCCGGTTGGAGCGAGTCCAGAGGAGGCCACGAAGATGCTCAGAGGGCTGGAGCACCTTAGCTATGATGAAAGGCTGAGAGAGTTGGGCTTGTTCAGCCTGGAGAAGAGAAGGCTCCAGGGAGACCTTATTGCAGCCTTCCAGTACCTGAAAGGGGCTACAAGGAAGCTGGGGGGGACTATACAAGGGCCTGTAGTGACAGGACAAGGGGTAATGGGTTTAAATTGAAAGTGGGGAGATTTAGATTGGATATATGGAGAGCGTGGTGAGGCACTGAAACAAGTTGCCCAGAGAAGCTGTAGAGGCCCCATCCCTGGAAGTGTTCAAGGCCAGGCTGGATGAGGCTTTGAGCAACCTGGTCTAGTGGAAAGTGTCCCTGCCCATGGCAGGGGGGTGGAACTGGATGGTCTTTAAGGTCCCTTCCAACCCAAACCGTTCTCTGATTCTATGATTTCATATATATATATATATACATGTACATATATATATATACACACACACACACGCATACCCCTATATATATATACAATAACTCATTTTTTAGAAGTATGTTAAAAGGGGTGGTTAAGAGAAGGTGGGTCCAGTGTTACATTTTTATGGATTTACAGCATCTTACATTGATATGACAGGAGGAGGGGGCATCTGACCTCATTTAACTCTGTAGTCATGTTGAGGTCGCCTACAGTCTAGGCACAGGCTCAAAGAATTAGCTATTCAGTTTGCCTGGTGAGAAACTCAGCAGGGATAGGTATGTCTGTGTAGGAGGTGATTAGGGACTTCTGAGATACAGCCTGGAGTACAAAAGAGCAATGTTTGGTACATGTAAAAATGTAAACACAGCCTGATAGTCTTATGGATCTGCAGTTCCTGTCCCTCTAGCAAAACTGACAAATTACCAAGCAAGGATGTTTCAAATACTAATTTTCATGGTTATATACTCTTGATGATTTTTGTTAGTCATAGTGAAGAGTAAGTGTACAGAGTTGATGAATGTAGCTTCTCATTGAAGGAAAGAGTTTGACAGTGATAGAACTAATCCATGCCCTGCAGACAAACATTCAATTGTTAACTAATTATGAGTTACATAACTATGTAAAAGCAACTAGTTAGGTAAAGAGCAGGGACTAGAACTGGGCTAAAAGCTTTGATTACAAAGAGCATTTTGGTTTTTATTCTCAGCTCTGCGAACACTGTATTTCCTTAATACAGTGAATATAAATGCTTCCATATGTTACTTGCAGGGATGTTCTTGAAGTTTACTTGCTACTTCCCTTGCTTCCTGTGCTTATCTCTTGCACCCTTGGTTCTAGCAGCTTATTTTACATTTATGTTCACTGTAGCCTAGGGTTGTATGGTCTTGATTAACTTCAACTTCCAGTGACTCCAACGGAGTAGAAGATGTGCTTAACACTTACAAAATCCTTGATATTTTGCAATATAATTCCTGCCCCTCTCCACAAATGGTTTTCTTGTCTTTTTTTGTTTTTTTCTACTCTCAAGTTATTTTCTCTCCGAGTACAGGGCATGTCTGCTGTCACATATGCATTGTCTCCCAGGTTTCTCCTTTCATTTCCAATAACCTTTGCTGCTTTCTTACAGGGAAACCTGAGAGCAGAAGTCTAAAATGGTTTCTTTTATTGTCTTAGATTCTTTGGGAAGAAGAGAGAAAGGAAAAAGAGTTGACCAAGAAACAGTCATTTGTAGATCTTGGATGTGGAAATGGTCTACTGGTTCATATTCTAAACAATGAAGGGGTAAATAGAGTGCTTTTTTAAATAATAATTAGAGGTAATCAATATTTTTGCTATATTTTCCTTTTACCTGGCATGCACATAGCCCAAATTCAGTTAATTCATGTTGCTAAAGTAGGATTTTGTCCTACTTTTTTTTTTGGGGGGTGCGGGGG
>NW_010235484.1:8694-23887 GCF_000690775.1 Eurypyga helias
GAGAAAGAAAAAGTAATGGCGTATTTTAGTTATGGTGTAGACAAAGCAAAAAGGAATGTGGAATCTTAACATTCAGATCCTCTTTCACAAGAGCCTTTAAATGAGATTTTTTCATAACCTTAATTTTACTGAAGTTCAATTCTACTTGTCATGTCCTGAAAATATTTTTCTATAACTTTGACAACAATTATGCAATTTGTTGTGAAAATGCCTAACAACATACTGTGCTTTTGGGAGTGAAAATGTGGCAACAACAAAATTCAGTTTCCTGAGGCATAGTTTCTGAACAACAAAAAAGGTCAGTGAGGTTGAACAAAACCCAGTGGAGTTGGGTCTGTCTGTTTCAGAAAACTGCATTTTCCACTTTTGGGGGAATGTGGTAAAATTTGTAGAGGAAATTAATATCTCCTATTAGGGGAATAGATGTTGTTTGGGCAGGGAAAAATGTCCTGAGTTCTCCTAACACAAGCTCTTTATCCTTGTGTGGCCAGAAAAATTCGATCTAATGAAAGATGCTGTTTTCTCTGCAGATATTTCTTTTTGTAGATCGTTAGCACATCCCTCCTGTAGCACTGACAAATATGGTTGACTGTCAACAAATGATGTGTGTGAGAGTTTTATGGGATTTTTTTTTTTTTTAGAAATCAATTTTAATAAGTTCTGCACAGGGTTTTTGAAGTTTATACACTTTTACTTATGCATTCTTTATTTCTTGCTTTGGTTTCCAGTCCTATTTCCTCTTCCCATCAGTTCACACAGGGAAAAGCATGGACTCCAACAGCCTAATTGACTTCAGTAGTTGAAAGGTGGTTCTCCCAGCAAGGACTACTTAGAATCTCACTCTCTTCTGAGCCCTGTGGGTGCTACAGTAATACTTGCCTTATGAAAGGTTTTGATATTTTAAAAACAAACAAACAAAAAAACATGCTCTGCTTTTACTTTTGTAGAGATCCAGATTTTCAAGAGCAGTCTCAGTAGGTGTGCGCAGGTAAAATTTCAAACCAGATACATTCTTTGTGTTTCCTAGTCTTTCCCATCATATTTAGAAGGGAAAGGAGGGCTTAAAAGTATTCAGCTTCTGCCTGAAATGGTGAAGCTGTGTTTCATTATGCGTCTAAATTTTAGTATGAATGAAATAATCAGTGTTAATATGTACATTTAGTGAGCCTGTTTGACAGTTTCTGCTAAAAGTATTACTTAAAATTAATGCTTTTTGTTGTTCAAATATTTCAGCATTCAGGTAGAGGAATTGACGTGAGGAGAAGAAAAATATGGGACATGTACGGACCAGAAACTCATTTAGAGGTATTGTGCAAAAGTATGTCAATCTTACTGATTTGTAACTTTATTTGTTCATTGCTTCATTTGTGCAAATGTACTCAAGCATACCGAGTTACAGACAGTTGTCCAGAGTGATCTGTGGGTTTGGTGTGACGCCACCCATACATCTTGTGGGACTATAAAGTAAGTTGTAAAGGGGATTATGAGAATAATGCTGTATCATACCCTTGCATGTTTGCAAATTACTTATTTTTCAGCTGAGAAGATTAGTGTGATTTCCTACTGCATGTACAGACACGCACACCGTGAAACAATCTTTGATTTTACTGGAGGATCAGTATTAGGCAGCTTTGTTTGCACCACTGTACCTCATAAAAGATATTAGTATCCAAAGTTGTTAGTTTATTCTTGAAAGTGATTCTGACCTAGTGCTGTGTGCTGTTTTGGGGGACAAAATGGTTGAACCTCAAAGCAGCCAATCTTCTGCTATACTGACCTTGTGGTAAGTAATTGCAATAATAGCCTTTAAAAAATGAGTAGGAAAATGAGTCTGAAAGAGGGATTATATTTCAGGTTCCACATTAGCTTTTTTATGGGAACAGGAACAGGTCAAACACATGAAGATTCACTTTAACTCCATCTGTTTTTAGTCTGATACCGATTAAAGTGTGGTCATGATGAACAGTTGCCCATTGGAGGTGAGGTCTTCCTGGTTTCTCGTTCTATAGGGTCCTAAAATTTCTCACTCTGTTCTCTCAAAAATTGCCTGCTTCCAATATATTAAATGAATTTTCCGCCTATAGTTATTCTCTAACAGTTTTGTTTAGACGTGAATTCAGCATATGCTGACAATCTACATTAAATCAACAGAAGAGCAGCAGTTTTCACAGGTGGGAGGTGGAGCGTTCACAGTCTTGTGCAGCCTTCTCTTTGCCACCCTGCCATTTTGGTACAGATTGCCAAAAATTGCCAGATTCCTTTGCTGCAGTCTGCAACCAAATCTTACTGAAAAGCCTCAAGGAACAATCCAAAACATCAGGCTGTGGTGCTGCTTTGTTTCTGTTGTACTATATTAAGTCACTTGTGATCATACCAAACAGCATTTTCATGTTACATAATTCTTTTTTCTGCCCTTGTTTCTGTATTGTGGAAATATTTGAATTTTATATACTCATTTCCTATTAAGGTCTGGCTGCTCACAATTTCTGAGATTTCTTGACTTACAGGGAAACTTTTGAGCATCAGCTGTTCCTCTGTGCAGCAGGAGGGAACAAGATTGAAAAGGATGGGTTTTATTTGTCTTTTTTAAAAGAGAAAAAGGAATGCACAGAGAACACTTGAAAAAGCCATACAGAAACAATAAAAATATCCAAAATAGCATGTAAGGAAAGGACTATTTTACATGGGAAGGAGTTACATATAATGAACAGGAAGGGTTAAATAGTTTTGCAAGGCTTCTGTGGCTACAGCAGAAAGCATCTGCTCATAGCCTTTGGTTACACTCGAAGCCAGTTTTGTTTTGATCTTTACTTAAAGCGTGAGTTGCAGGATGAATATTGCCACCCGTGACATTCAGTGCCAATACTAACAACACAAATGAGTGTAACAGGTGGCACTCTGCACTGCCAAACTGCTGTCAGACATGGTAGATGCAAACCTGATTATGAGTGACTGTCAAAATGTGGAGTATGGCACCGATAATTCATGCTATGCCTAAATGGAATAATCAAAACTGAAATGTAACGTAGGAGTAACTTGTTTAATCAAACATAAGAAAACATTTATCAAACGCTTGGCTTGACATCAACTAACCTGCCAAAACGAAATTTGCTACATAGATTATCTAGAAATGTATATACATAAATTAAAATGCTCAGAGATATAGCATTTAAAGTGAACAATAATACACCATACTGATACATAAACTACCTAACACAGCGCTTTCTGAAGAGGGGAACTGGAATGTAATAGAGGTAGTCTGAAACTACCTCTGAAGTTCCCTGTTAAGTGTTACTGTTTTTTTAAATTCCTATGCAGATTCTATTTTGACCTTAAAATGTGCATATTGTATATAAACTTGAGAGTATGGGCATGATTTTCAGTGCTTTTCCTAAAGGTCTGTGGAGTTTCAAATTTAATTTTTTTTCAAATCTGCCTAATAATTATTTTGAGAGTCGTATGTCTTTTTATAGACTACTATTACTCCTGGTTTTGCTCCTGATTTTGCATGTATCATAAGGTAGTATTGACACAACTTGGAAGGGGTTGGAATGGCAACATCGGTAAGAGGGTAAGTGTTAGGCTGGATTAGGTTTATTACATGTCAGTGACAGGGTGTGAAGTGTGGTATTCTGTGTATTAGGATTTGATTTGGGAAGAGTCTATGAAAGAAGAAAAGATAGTAATGCATCTGCGTTTTGATTAATTGCTGTGTGAGTCCAAGGGCTGTAAGCCATAACAAATTAAGTGGCTTTCTGAAAAACTGAGTCTGGGCAAAAATGTGACAGAAAGATAATGGCAAGAAATCATAATACAATGTATGATATTTATTTACAGATATTTAGAGTGCCAGATATATTAATCAGAATTGTTATTCTACTCTTTGACCAATATTTTCTGGGTAGCTATTGTTACATTACTTTTTTGTAACTATAAAAACTGCCTGGCAAAAGTACAGACTGAGGATTGTGGATGTCGATAGTTCTCATTCACCTTGTACTTGTCAGCTGGTATGGGTTTATATTATTGCTTAGTGCTTTATTAATAAATAAAATGCATTTAAAGAAACATATAATAAAATTCACTTCATATATTGGGGTTTTTTAGGAATCTACCATCATGCCAGGTGACAGTCATCTTTTTCCAGATACTGACTGGCTCATAGGAAACCATTCAGATGAATTAACACCATGGATACCTGTAATTGCAGCTAGGTATGTGCAGAGGGAGGGCAGTGGGATGGGAAGGAATTTAAAAAAAAAAAAAGTAAACCAAGCAACAGAACCTAATTACCCAGGTGAAGACTGTCTCTCTCAGCCAAATCTGCTGTCCTTGCAGGACTTACTTGCTTCTTTTGATGCCAATTGGTTATTTTTACAAAATGTTTCTCTTCCTATGAAGAAGCACAGATGTAGAAGCACAGAATTCTCATAGAATTCAATACAGTATTTTGCTTTTGAAGTTCAAAAAACAGAAATGATTTTTATTCTTTAGATGTGAATCTGTTGTTTGGTGTTTGTTTGTTTGTTTCATAAAATTGCTGTTGGTTCTGTCTTTCCTTGAACCATTGTGCTCTTCACAACCAGCTGCAGTAGTTCAATGTCTAGAGATTTAGTCCTGCAAACCAAGTTGGCGCAGTAATTTGTGCTAGTAAATACTTTGTGAAGCGGTATTTTTAATTATGCTAATGGATCTACTGAAAGAGGAACATTTAAATGTTATTTCCCAAAGCTCCTCCACTTAAAAATTTCCATTAATGCTTGTATTTGGGTTATTTGTTAAATTTGTGTGTTCTCTGAAATAACTTTTCCATTCAGCAGTTTATCCTTCTTGTAGGTCATCCTATTCATGTTGCTACTTTGTGCTGCCATGTTGCTTTTTTGATTTCCATGGAAAATACAGCCGAAGACAAAGCAAGAAAACTCAGTACAGAGAATACCTCGATTTTGTTGCTCAAGTGGGATTTGTATGCGGCTTTCACGTGGAAGAAGATTGCCTTAGAATTCCATCGACAAAAAGGGTAATTTAGGACTGTGTAGGGCTTTTGTCTTTTTTTTTTTTTGAAGCTGTCTGAAGCATATGGATGTTGGTTCATTATTGTTGTTTGTTCGTTATTGTTGTTGCAAGATCGGTCCATAGTCAGTTGCGTTACTTGGGACAATATGGTCTGAAGAGAGACTAAAAATACTCATTGTTTGCTTGGGTAATCTGCTCTTAACTCCGTTGGTACAATCCTGAAGGCGAGAAAGAATGGAAAGGTTTTATGGCTATTTCTTCTGCCACCCTATAGGATGGAAAACTTATAAAACCTAATTTTGCTGTTTTTCATGTCCCGTGAAATTCAAAGTGAAATGTTCTGAGAGTAGGAAGGGGTCTCCAGCTTAGATTTTGTAAATGTTCTGAGGATCAGGATCAATCCTTTTGTCCTGTTCTTGTATGGCATGATGGATTATGGTTTGATTACTGGATTTCTTCTGTGGCACCAATATTTGAAAATTAAAATCCCCTCAGATCTAAATGGGCATTGAGTTTGAATGGATATCTTCTGAAGGTAGATTTTTGAAGCAGGCTGGGGCTGTGTGTAAGTATGAGGCTCTGTATAAATAGTGATTTACCTGTTTCTACGAATATAGGTGTGCCTTATTGGAAAAAGCAGGACCTATCCGCCTACAGACTGCGCTGTGATTGATAAGCAGATAACACAGTATATTAATAACCGTCAGACCTGTGCTGCGGTCACGTGTGACGGAAGAGTTGGCTTTAATCATAAGGAGCACTCTGGTGGGGTATGCAAAGAAACAGACTCAGAGCTTCCTGAAAATGAGACTGCTGGTACAATTTGGATGCCTGGATTTCAACCGAGAGAAAAAGTAGAACAAATCAGAAATTGTGCTTCCCTCCCTCGGGATTTTGTAGATTATGTGGTCCTCAGCGTGGCAAACTTGCTGTTAAATGCAACACCCCAAAAATCGTGTTCTAATATGCATAGTGGAGATAGGAATACCTGGAATCAAGGAGGTGAGGTGTCTTTCCTTTAACTTTTGCTTTTGCTGGTAGATGTTGTCTTTTCCAATGAATTCACATGTTTGTATATTTAGTAAGTAAAGTAGATTTTACAAAATACCAAGAACAGTATAGTAGCATTCAAAAAGTCTTTTTTCCCCACTATGTTTTATTACACACTGTGATGCAAATAAGGTGTATAAGAGTATTTTTAAATTGGTGTAGAGGGAAAAGAACCTCCACACTTAAGGGACTACTAGGACAAAATCAAATTTTATTAAAAAAAAAAAAGAGCAAATGGAAACAATCACAGAACTCCTCCCAGTTTACCAAAACAGAGCACTCTACGTCTGTTTGGGGAGAATAATATAGTTTTTTGTGGGTAGTCACGTAATACTTAGCTATAATTCTGTAAGTAGCTATAATTCTGTAAGAAGCACTATGAAGTGCCATTTGGTTACAATATGATTAGGAATTTTTACTTTGCTCTCAGGAAGAAAAAGAGGAGAAGTTGCTATTAACTTTATACGCAGTTAATTCTCACTACTACCATCTGCCCATTTTCCTGTGTCCATTTTTATTACTTAGTTACTGTTGTTTGTCATATGTTAATGTTACAGGAGATCCTTTGATTCATTCTTGCTTCTAACTACAAGCATTTAAACAGTGCTTATTGCAGTGAGAGTTTTATGCTGCTGTAAAAAGAGCAAGGAAAATAAAAAACGTGTCCTACTGTGGAAATTCTGACTCGAGTCCTGTAGAACGAAAGCTGCTGTTTTGTAGAAAATATACACATAAAACATCTATTATGTGTGATATTAGGAGTACAGAGCTGCTGCAGTACTGGTAGATAATTCATAGATCCTGCTTATAATCACTAATTTATATAAAAGTTAAATTTTCTTAGTATTTATATACATACACATTTTCTATAGCTACACCATTATTTATTGCAGAAAGCCTTTCCTTGAAGGAAGTAGCAGAACACTTAAATAAAGAGACTTTAAAAAGGCTAAAGAGTGAATATGGAGGCCTGCAGACACTACTCAAGAACAATCATCAAGTATTTGAAGGTAAAGAAAGGGTTTGGGTTTTTTGTTTTGTTTATCTTTAATCATCTCTTTTATCTTCTCTGTATGAAGTTAACTGAAAAAATTATTGTGGTGTTTCATTTGTTTTTTAACTGCTTTCTATACCTTTGTGGAAAACTGAATATTATGTGCCCATTGTTCCAAGGTACTGTTAGTAAAACTTGTTTGAGTGAGATTGGTAAGGCTGCTATCAGCAAAGAATTGTTCTAGACTGACCATATCTGAAAAGGTAACCCTTTAGATAAAGTGATTAATTTAACGCTATTGTTTGACTTGGAGAATTTTTGTCTTTCCTGTGAAGTATTGATGATTTTGAGCCATCAAATACAGAGCAAGTTCACTAAAGCATTTAACTGAGACTTACTCTGGCCTTACCAAGCCCCACAATGTAAATGCCAACATGAAATAAAAGTGGTCTCCATAAGAACCTATAGCTGTGAGGTCTGATCTGTTTATAGAACCTGTGGTAGCATGGCAGAAAGAACTTATTAAGTTTCTGTGGTTGGCTGGGTTTGTTGATAGCTGGTGTTGGTTGTTTTTCCTGTTGTGATGTGGTGGTGGTGTGCTTTGTTTGGTTGTTTTGGGTTTGCTTGTTTGTTTTTTTTTCTCAGTGTGGAGTTTTGCAAAAGCAAGGTTTACCTTTGCAGTAATACAAGATCTTTAAAGTTTTAGCAGTACTTAAAGGTGCTTCAAATTTAGAAGTCTATTAAAGTCTTATGCCCCAACAATTCTACATCAGCTGTAAAATGTTGATCAACTAATCCATGACAAATCATCTAGAGTATGCAGCTTAGTTGCTGCCAGTGTTTAACTTAGCCAGGTTTTGCATCCAGTAAGTATTTCTGTACTCTTGGCAATTACAAGTTACTGAAATCCTTTTGAAATGCCATCCATTGAAAAGGGCGGGTCACACTGCATTCATTATGTGTCTGAATTTTATTCCCTATTAGTAGGGATTAGGTGGAGTAGATTTACAGCCTGTTACATGGAATAAGCATTATAATTTGGCATGGATGCTGTCTGCACATTACCTCTGAAGAAAGACCAGGATTAACATCAATCTTTCTCAGTAATTTACATCACATGGAAACTCCCTGGGGATTCAGCACAGACCATTTGATTCTTTCCTTCAGTAGTATGTCATTGTAACAAGGGACTTTTACCAGTAGGTAGTCTGGAAGGATATTGCCTGTGCCAAAGAGGATGGAGAATAACATGACTACAGCTCTTTTGTCATCTTTACTCAAGTATTCTTCTTGTGAAGACGTGGAAAACAGGTGGATGCACACACACGTGAAAAAGAAGGGGCTTAGAGTAACTGATCAGTTGCAGTATCTTTTTATCAGGCATGTTGTCCAATGCCATACTGATTTTCTAGAAGAAAGTATGCTTGATCATAAATAGCAATATATCTGCTCATTTTTCTTCATCTTTTGAGAGAGATTTTAAAGCTCAGCTGATCCCATTTCTGGATTGGCTTTGTGTGAGCTCAGATCTATTTGTGTATCACAAGACAACCTGGAGGGATAAATTCATCCAGGCCTAAATGCGTGATACGAAGCTCTCACTGGACTCATTACCTTTTGAATAGTGATCGTCAGGGTGCAGAATGGTATCAGTTAGCTCTGCCAAGCTACAAGGGTGTGATACAGAAGGTATGATGGACGTAGAATATGAAAATAGAGCATGACAACTTAGAGGTGGCAGATTCTTCCCTCCTAATTTTCACTGCTGTTTTTCATCTAAGTTCTTTCTTTCTCTCTTACTAACTTCCTTTTTTTCCTCTTTTGTTTACACATTTAAGGGGTTGACAGAGGTTCACAAATGTGTGTGTGCAGCTTATGATCCTAATGCAGCAAATGAATTTGAAAAAAAAAAATAAAGTGCTGAATATTAACCAACAATAGTTCACTGTTGATTCATATGAAGGATTAGACTTGGCATCGCTCTGGTGCAGTGTATTTTTGGGTCAGTGAACCATTGTCTTTGCAAGAGCATTTCTGTGTAGTGAAAGTAGAAGACACTAGATTTTTGCTGGTAATCGCCTTTTTAGTGTGGAGTAATAAAGTTTTGAATATGGGAAGGATTTCTTGAAATTGAAACTTCTTTGTCAGGACTTGAAATCTAAATTCAGAGGATTTTAGTCTAAATTATCTTAACCGCTGTAAACAGACAAACCTCTACAAAGATGATGCAAAGGTGCCTCAAACTATTCAGCATCACATAAAACATCTCACAGGGACATCAATCAGTTCTTTAGACAGTGTCTGTATTATCTCGGTTTGTTGTGCACTTCTTTCTATTCCTCTACAAATGGCACATTTGGTTTTGCCTGAGTGATCCGTTTGTAGAATATGTATTTTATTCACAGTCTGTCACTATTCATTTCTTCCAGTACAATTCCCATGGCTGTCTATTAACAGCTGCATTTGTGTTTGTTTTTAAATCTTAGTTCTAAATGGGAGAGTTCATATTCGTGACTGGAGAAAAGAGAAACCATCAAGGAAAAATAAGCCTGATGTGAAACGACGCCTTTCAGCTGAAGCATTTAAAACACGTCTCTGCTGGTTTTTCATTCATCATCCTGATGGTTGTTCTTTGCCTTCTGAATCTTGCCCATATGCTCATGGGACTGAGGAGCTAAGGCAGTCTCAGATTATTAAAAAGAAAAAACATATACAGTAATAAAACGCTGCTACTTACGTTTAAGCTTGTGTACATGGCTGAATCTGTGACGGTCTTCAGGACTGCCTAGTGCATGAAGATCTGTACAATATGGAGGGGTTTACCCTATGCCAGTGCATCTTACTTTCCAGTTGGTTTACAAGTTCTCCTGTATTTTTAATTCTTTACCTTTTTGTTAACATGGAAAAGGTACAGTAAAGTACATATATACTTTTGGATTTTGTCATGGCTTGTCTAACATGGATTTGTTTAAGTAGAAAAGTTTAAAAACTTAATTTCCTAGGACACTCTTTGTGATCCTCAATCAGATCAAATGTACATGATGCAGCATTTTCAAACCCTAAAAATTAGCTGGTTTGTTCCAAATTTTCCAGGAAGATCTATGGTTTCTTATAACTCACAGTGACTTTTGGGAGTCAGGAATTGGAGAGATTTTGCTCTTTCCTGTCCAGGCAGCTTCCCCTCCATGTTACTGTGGAGTAATACTACATATTACCCTTCCTTTCTTGGTCCGACTTAGTCCTTTCCTTTCTTCCTTTTCATTCTGATTCAGAATGAGTGTTGGTATGAAGAATACCTTTCCGTGAAATTATTGTGGAAATCTTCACATGTAGCTGCAGGTTTTTAGGGCTCTGTAGGCCATGCTGTCCTTTCCCTCTTTGTTTTAAAGTAAGGAGTAACAGTAGAAAATTTGTTTAATGATATTGGAAAGGTAGGGTTTCTGCTTATCAGTTACCAAAGAAATGTCTTAGTATCTTGAGCAGGTGATGATTTTCTTTGGCAGACTATTATTTTCTTTAAAAGGTTTAACTTGGCAGAAATCCTAATTATTACTCAGTGACAGTCATTGAATTAGTGTCATAATTCATATCTGTCATCTGCAAAGTACTTGTAAAGTTCAGTATCTGCTGTACGAGCCCTGAGACAAGGAATTGTGTTGGTTCTTGCCTAGCTTTTGTATACTGATAGTGTGGAAACTGCTGTGATTTACTGAGCCAAGACTTTGATTCAAGATCCTACTGAAGAAAGGGCAAAGTTTAAAAAAAAAAAAAAAAAAAAGTTACTAAGGAAGAATTGTGGAGGTGGGAGTAATGGCATAGAAACTGTGATTGCAGGACAGAGTTCTTGGGGTAAGAGTGAATAAGCCACGTGAGAACTCTGTAAGAGCTCAGGGCATCTGAAGAAGGAAGGAAGGAAGTGAAGACAAAGCAGGAAAAATAATAGTGGAAACACTTTTCAAAACAGTTCCAAAGCCACTTGCCTCACACCCAACTTTAAGCCAACAGGCTGCAGACCAACATGTGAAGAAGCAGCAGGGTCTAAATCTACCGACAGGGTAGAAGCAAAGAAGCATTGTTTCCCCTTCTCCCTTTACATATCTCTTCTGATCCTTGAAGAAGTGCCTTTTGCTAGACAACAGTGACCATGATAATTGCAGCAGCATCTTACTCATGGATCATATACTATGTTATCCACTATGCCACATAGTACAGCTGCCTGGCCAACCTCTTAACGGGGAGCCAGGTGGGTTCTGAGCCTTTCCCTGTGGCTCTGATCTGCAGCGTTGTATACCATATCCTTGATTTAGCACTAATCAGTGCTGTGTTCCAGCTTTAAGACTACTTTATTTGATTATCTGTGCAATGCTGTGATACCGAGCATAGCATACTGCATGTAGCACTGCCTCCTGTGCAAAGACTTTGTTTCTGAACTCGTAGCATGCAGCTCTGTCACGGATGCACGATGGCTGTTCCCCTTCCTGTTTGGTATCACTGCGGGTGGCAATTCAGCCAGCAAGTCTCGTGTAATTACAGAAACTTCCCTGTTGTTTGGAGAAGTGATAAGAGAACATTTTTGCATCCAAATGCCAGCCTTATATAATTCTGCATGTAAATGTGAAGTTAACTGCTGAAGGCACAGAATAGCTCTACTTTATCTAAATTCTGTGTCTTGTTGCTTTCTCTGTGATGCACAGTTATAAAATGGCATTAATACAATATTCAGCTTTAGCAATAGATGAAATACTATACAGAGTAAGAATCTGTTATAAAAGCTCTTGCTCCACAAGGGATTCAAGCGTAAAGTCTCAGTTGAACAACTATTACTTTATTTCTTAGTTTATGAACATCACTTCCCATTAGTTAATTTGCTTTATTTGAAGTCTATTTATAGAGGGGAAAATACTTGCTGTTGTAGATGTCTCGCAAGAGTGAGAATATAAAGAGGTTAGATGCCAGACTGCAATCAGAAATGCTGGGATCTAGAGATTTTGTATCTCCATCTGTAGATAAGCTACAGTTTCATTAAGTCTCAGGGAGGACCCCACGCTGGAGCAGGGGGACCCCGGGAGGAGTCTGTGACCCCATGGGCACCCTGTGCTGGAGCATGCTCCTGGCAGGAGCTGTCGCCCTGTGGAGCACGGAGCCCAGGTTTGCTGGCAGGACTTGGGACACCAGGGGGACCCAGGCTGGAGCAGGCTGCTCCTGAAGGATGGCACCCTGTGGGAGGGGTTCATGCTGGAGCAGTTCGTGAAGAACTGTAGCCTGTGGGAAGGACTCATGTTGGAGGAGTTGGTGGAGGACTGTCTACTGTAGGAGGGACCCCACGCAGGAGCAGAGTGTGAGGATCCTCCCCGGAGGAGGAAGGAGCAGCAGAGACAAAGTGTGATGGACTGACCACAACCCCCATTCCCTGGGGGACAAGGTAGAGAAATGGGGAGCAAAGGTGAGCCTGGGAAGAAGGGAGGGGTGGGGGGAAGGGTTAGTTTTTGTTTATCATTATTTTACTGTGCTTTGATTGGTAATAAATTAAACTAATTTTCCCAAGTCAAGTCTGCTTTTCCCATGACAGTAACTGGTGAGTGATCTCTCCATGTCCTTATCTAAACTCCCTTTTGTTCCATTTTTTTCTCCCCTGCCTGGCTGAGGAGGGGAGAGATGGAACAGCTTTGGTGGGCACCTGCCCTCCAACCAGGGTCAGCCCATCACAAGTCTATAGAAATATTCAAAATTAAATAAGAACAAAAAATTTCCATGTTTACATTCTACATTAAATATCAGTAAATGACTGAATTGTAGTTTTCCATTAGATCACTAAAACTGAAAAAAAATCACAAGACAGTATTTTTACTTATGGAATTTTTATATATAGCTTCAGAACAGCCCATTTCCTGGCAGATTTCAAAAGAAAATTTTCTGTGTATGTATCTTTTGTACTGTCTGTTTACAATATTACTGCCACTACTTCATGTAGTAAATTATTAGCCCAGATTCAGAGCAATTCCTAGAGGAAGGCTTACAGCTTGTCTGACAGCAAATACAGGCCTCTAGGTATGCTTTGTAATAAAATTAGGCTGCTGCTTATGTGTTTTGGGGCTTGTTTGCTTAGATTCAAAGTAATAAACTCTTCATCTTCAGTGATCTTAAGAGCATTGTTTTATGAGCTGGAATCTAGCTTTATCTGGCTGTATAAAGTAGACAAGAGTGAGAAATCAGTGCTTAGGTCACCATAATGACAAAAACTTCAGAATCAACAGAGATGGAAACTAAAATCTGTCACCATCCTACCAAGTGGCAGCTAAAACAAATATTGGGACAGGTATCTACTAAATTGTCTAATTATTTGGTGTGGCTGAAGTAAGACATTATGTTTTGTTATTGCTGGTAACTTCTGTTTATAAAGAGTATTTTCACACAAAAATTGCAGTTGATTGGGAATTCACCCAGAGTAATGCTGTCACGTTACTACACGGAATACCTTTCACAGTCACCTTTTCTGCTGTTGCATCCAGCTGGACCTGTGAGTAGCATCTTCAGATTTTCCTTTGGGGTGCTGGTGCATTTCCTGTTGCAGAAGCCCCTTGCAGCAGCACTGTACACATGTGGCAATGGTTTCATGACTGGGCTTTGGGTGTTGTAATTGTTAGTGAACACTGTCATTTGGACCTGCTGAGTTTGTGTTTCATTTGTATTCGAACGTAACGTTCGTATTTATCAGGTAGAAGTGCGTAACTGCCTTAGCGCTCATCTAAGGCTTTTAAGCCCCTTGTAACCAGGTGCTACTACGGTACTGCCAGATGAAATCTGCTTGGCAATTGCAACCCAGCTCCACTCTTCACAGTTTTATTGTAACAGATTTCAGCGGCTCCAAATAGGCGAGTGTAGCTTCGGATTCCTTTTTTTTTTTTTTCGCAGGAGCATCATGGTAAATTTTTGTTCAGAGATCAGTGGATTCATCTGTATTAGCTTCTCGGTGAGCCACCCTGTGCTTCGCACAAAGCTGTGTAAGGGTTCAGCAAATCCAGCCCTTCCCAGGTATGTGGTGCTGTGCGTTGGCTGCTGAAATGTACCTGCCACGGTTTGAAAACGCCGTCGTTCAGGCTGTCAGCCTTGCTGACAGCTAGCCAGACACTGTAGCAAAATCAAAACAGCCTTCTCTCAAAAAGCCTGCCCTGAATTTTGAATACTCTGGTGATTGCTTCCCTGTAGTAGCAATAAGAAAACTGTCCTCACTGCTAATTGATATTATGAGTGTGGTGTCCACAGAGATACAACAGCTGTGAAGTCTTTTTGCATCCGTTTGCAGGCTTTGTGTTAGTAGTTTTTAATCCAGTGAATAAACATGGAACTGAGAGAGGAAAGGAAAATTGTTTGCCCTTTTCTCAGGTACAAAATACTGAGAGAGCAGAGAGTTTTCAAGTTGCCTGTCTTTTGCCAGTACATCGTGCTTTTTTTGTTTTGTTTGCATGTGTAGCCTTCCTAGGGACAATTCTTTTACTCCGCAGCTCCGTAGTGTCTTCACTGGCCGTTGGTGCACCATGAGGAAAGCCATCCAGCACGGGCATTGATATCCTTATCTCTGTTACACTGTGGGACAGTAAAGACATAATAATTTTGGTTGTTTGTTGTTTTGGTGAATTTTTTTTTTGTGTTTTATTTAATGTTTGTTTTGTCAGATTGTTTCAGAGACTTTAAATCCCATAGCAAATGCACTGTTAGCAATGATCTGATAATGCTGTGAAGACAAATCTTGACCCTTTCCATTGAGTTTAGCCCAGCAGTTTTATTCTTTCCTGTATTTGGAATCTGAACAGATAGGAAATGCTTTCAAGTGAGGGTAGTTGTCTGTTTTTTGAAAAGCTTTAATGATCTGGTATTTTTGCCCTTTCTTTAGTGTTATTGTACTGCGATTTCTTATGATAGATGCTGATATCACTTTTAACAGTAAAAAAAGAATGCAGGAAAAAATAGTGGCCTGGGAAAGTACCTCGGTGTGAGGGCAGAATCACTCTTAGCGAGTACTTTCATGTGTCGGGATATATTGGTGCTGTGCTGCTTCCCAGCGTGGCCGACAGGTGGGGTAAGAGGAAAAGCTGCAGGGACGCATCTCCAGCAGCAGCTGCACATCCCTCGGTT
>NW_010235484.1:23908-26858 GCF_000690775.1 Eurypyga helias
TTGCTTCTTGCATCATTCTCACAGGGTATTCCTGTATTTTTCCCTTGAAAAGATAAACCTGCATTTACTTCTCTCTAGGATCTTCCTTCTGTATAAATATAACTGCCTAAGTGAAATAGCTGAGGTATATTACAAGTAAGTGGTGTTATTTTGATAATTGCCTTAATTAGATGAAAGAGACTAGGTTATTTCAAGTCATTTCTTGGCAATCTAAAATGCAAATTATTATTAAGAAACTGGGTATTTAAGTAGTGTTGCACGTGTGGTTTTTTTCCTCTGAAATGTTGCTTTCTTTTCTAAAAATGCCTGTGGTGTTTGCGGTCTTGCAGTGGATGGGAAAAGGCCAGCTTTGCCAACTCTCCTCTTCTGGTAAGTTAGAATTGTCCAGATGCCTCCTGATAAATAGAAGGGGATGTCACAATCTTCCCTTTTCAAAAGCTTATTGGAATCTCTCTACCTGTATTGGCCAAAACAACAAAGCAGAAAAATGCTGCGCAATGGCACAAATTAGCGCTTCATAGGAGTCTTTATATGAAGAAGTGTCTTTATGGCACAATTAAGTGCCTTTGTGAACTCTTCCCCCCCCAAACCCCCCAGTAAACTAGTGGAGGTAAAATGATCTTTGCAATAGGAAAAATTGTTTACAAATATTTATGAAATTCACGTTCTCAAAAGAGTAATATAAACCTAAATGTAGTAGTATAAAACTAACTACTAAACTCCAGGCATTTTAGTAAAAATAATAGAGGTGTTGGTTTGCTTACCGATGTTCAGTGAGAAAGGGTGATCAGCAAGATGCTGGTTGAGCACAGCCAAAGTTACCTGGTTAAAGTGTGTCTCAGGCATGTAATTACTGGCTGCTCAACTTACTGCATGAGAGAGCTTGTCGTCTTTCTTGCTTTTTGCCACCAGATATTTAACATCAGTTTACATCTGACAAAGAGCTTGTAAAGCTTATTTGTGTGGTGTCTCAATCACTGAAACATTCTCTCTGTTTAAACTTTGATGCTTTCCTCAGAAAATATTTATTCTTTGAAATTTATTTGGAGTTCCTGCAGTTTGTACTACCGTGGTTTGTTTCTTTCTTTGATGAATACTGAGTCATGTTGTATTGCTGCTAAGGCTTTGGAAAGGGTCAAGAAGAGATTAGGAAGTAGTAATGTGATGATGAGAGTGAAAGAAAAGGGGTGACATTGATGCTGGCTGCCATAAGACAGGCCAACCAAGCAGTAGCAGTCCCTCTCCTGGGCAATCAGAGAAGGAACTTCCACGAACAGCTATTTAGCAATACCCCAGAGAAAGAATAGCTTCTGAGTAGAGAGATTCTAGCTTTAATAGTAATAAAAAATTCTTGAAGCCAGCATAAACGACACTCAATGGACATAAAAGAAAGTTGCAGTGCAGATCTATCACATCACTGCTAACCTGGAGACGGGTCCTTGGAGCCATACTTCAGTGCCTCATGGTTGGAATCTGCTCCTTGGTCATGGCTTTGACCACAGGACAGAGGTACCTCCACAGCTGGATGGGAAGCCCCACTGCTCCCATGCCTCACTTACTTACAACCAGCTTCTGGTATTATGGAAAAAGGGCAAATCACCTCTTTTCTTCTCTGTGTCCAGAAGAGGAACCTTTTTTGAAGCTTGTTGCCCTTTATAAAGGCAACAAGCTATTTTCTCTTAACTTCCTTGAGATACAGGATCAAGCCTTACTAGAGGTTCAGGTTCCTATGAACACCTTTGCTGCCATTACTCATCTATCGCAGCATTCCATCTCCACGCTTCAGTAGACTATGAGCTTAATTTTGTAAAGTCTAGACATATTTTGTGATTTTGTCAACAGGCAATCAGCTTTGGCTGGAAATACTATTCTTAAATGTGTGCACTTAATGGGAAATGGCTTTTTATGTGTATTTCCTCCGCAAATTATGATTGTCAATGCTTAATCAACGATGGAACAGAATCTGGCGGCTTTGCACTATTTTGATGAATAGGGGACTGATGTTTCTTATAAAAGAAACAGATTATGCCCCAGCTAGTTCTTTGAAGTACTTTCCTCTGTGGATCACTGTTAGACCTTCTGTAGGGTCAGAATAAGTTTGCTGCTCTTTGCACAGGAACTAATTTCTGGCTGGCACTGTGGCATTTTAGAGCCAGCAATGTTAACATCTGCAGAGAGTAAAACAGGGAATCAGCTGTATGTTCTTGGCAGAGTATCCTATAGATTGTGTTTCCTTCTACACATGAGTGTTGAAGAGAGAGATAAGAGAGATCCCAGTAGGACAGCACAACTAAAGTATTTTAAAGAGGATGAAAAGCAGGATTGCATTTATATTCCTTGGATCTTTCTGAAAGAAATAATTACTGCCTACATAGCACAGTATATGTCCACAGGAGTAGTTCTGCTTGCTGGCTGGCTAACACTGAAAACAGACTGCACTTTTTGTTACTGAATATGTCAACCATTTCAGCATTTTTCCCCCAGCAAGCGGAAGGTGTGCAGGCAAAGACAAGATGAGTGTGCTCAGTTCTTTTCAAGACTTTTTTTGGCATAAGTCAAGTAGCTTTGAACAATTCTCTTTTGACTCATTAACTGTCAAAAGCAGATGTAAATGGGAGGCATGAAACTGTTTCAGAAAAGAAGAATATAGCTGCAATATACTCTTCCTCCCTATGGAAGCATCCTTCACATGAATCCAGGCTCATACATAAGCAAGCATTGACACATTACATGACATACTTATAATAAGGCAGGGAAAAAATACAAGGAACAATTCAGTTGCCTAAACATGAAGTGTTATTTTGAGATACTGTTCTCTCATCCTCTCTCCTGCTATCTCACCAGGTCTTCAGCTGCTGGCTCAGGGCAATATAGGGCCTCCATTATGTCCTCCATCATATCTTGTGTGAATGTATCACCCGGAGGGATATGCTGGAGGGAAGGGATGCCA
>NW_010235485.1:0-12410 GCF_000690775.1 Eurypyga helias
GATTCTATGATTCTATGACTATGTGTGGAACAGAAACATACCTGGACTGGCCAAGTGCCAGGTCCTGCATCTGGGTCAGCACAAACCGCAGTATCAATACAGGCTGGGAGATAAAGAGATTGAGATCAAACCTGAGGAGAAGAGCTTGGAGGTACTGGTGGATAAGAAGATGGACGTGAGCTGTCATTGAGTGCTCATAGGCCCGAAAGACAAACTTATCCTGGGCTGCATCAAAAGAAGTGTGTCCAGCAGTGTGTCAATGGATGTGATTCTGCCCCTCCGCTCCACTCTCATGAGACCTCACCTGGAGTACTGCACCAGGTCTGTGGTCCTCATTACAAGAAATGTGTAGATAGACCTGTTGGAATGAGTCCAGAGGACGGTCTCAAAAATGAGCAGAGGGATGGAGCACCCCTCCTATAAAGAAAGGATGAGAGGGTTGGAGATGTTCAGCCCAGAGAAGAGAAGGCTCCAGGGAGATCTTATATCAGCATTTCAGTACTTAAAGGGAGCTTATAAGAAAAGATTGGGACAGAATTTTTAGTAGGACCTGTTGAGATAGGAAAAAGGGTAATGTTTTTCAGCTAAAAAGAAGTTAGATTCAGACTAGATATAAGTAAGATATATTTTAGGAGGAGGGTGGGGAAACACTGGAACAGGTTTGCACAAAGAAGTTGTGGATACTCCAAACCCTGGAAACATTCAGAGTCAGCTTGGACCGGGCCTTTAGCAATCTGGTCTAGTTGAAGATGTCCCTGTTTATTGTGGGGGGTTGGACTTTAAAGGTCCATTGTACTTTAAAGGTGCCTTCCAACCCAAACTAGTCTATGATTGTATGTTTTGAAATCATACAAATTACTTCTTTTTAAACAGTTATAGTGTACTGTATTTAATTTTTGACTCTTTAACTAGTTTCATTATGCAAGATGAAAATTCAAGACTCCAACTTCTCAGTTTTAAGTTTAATCATACTATGCCTCAACTAACCACGAAGGCTCTGAACGGCAGCTATTGCATATTATTCAAAGCTTATGTATATTCTCTGGGTTTATGTCAACATTTTTGTTTTGCTTTACTGAAACTCTTAAAAACTAAGGTTCCTAAAATAGCTTTAATGATTACTTTTAAAGCAAATAAACAATAGTGCTATTCTAATTCCATGAAAGAAAGTCAGAATTTTAAATTTGATTAAGAAGAATCTTACACAATTATTCTGATTCTTTAGATCATATGATGCTCATGTTAGAGTTCAAAAGTCTGTGTCTTAAAAAGTCTCTCTTCTTTATATAAGAAAATGTTTACACCCTTCAGAGCACGTCTCAAACCTTGACAGAAGTGTGACATGTATGATTAGGAAGAACATGCTTGCTATCCAGTTTTAAAATGTTTGGACATTTTAACCATACCTAGATTTCTGTGCAACGTTCTCAGAGATTATGATCTCTGAAACAACTGGGGATGTTCCTTGCGCATAGACCTGTCAAAATTTACTTAGCATAGGTCAACCTAGTAAGACAACGCAGTGTGTAAATACATGACAAGTAATTTGCAATAAACTATCAATTAAACACTTATTTTATCATGCAAAGCAAGTTGTTATTATTGCTATAATTTTATTATGTTCTTCAAGAAAACTTTGCATAAGATATCTTTCACTCAAACACCTGTTCAGAAAAGTAGGCAAATATATGCAATTATTCTGACAAGAATAACTTGGTTAAGAGAAGTTATACAACTACACTTTGTAAAATGTTGATTCAAGGATTTCATTTTAGTTATGAAAATTAATTTAGTTAGCTTAAAAAATACCAGTAAAATAATATCTCCTCTTTCATCGAGAGATTCCACATCTATTTAATGTTGATTCATGATTTTTTCATGAAATATTCATGAAATGATTCATGTGCTTTGTTCATGAAATATTCTTTGGCATGATGAATGCAATTATCATAATGTGCTCCTATATCCACAGCATGGTCTATTTTCTGAGTGAAACTCCCAAATTAAAAACTTTCTAGGGTCCAGTCTTTTGTTCATGAGATGCTCTTCTGATGTAGTCCTGAATCCTTACATAGTGTCTTGTTTATAATTGTATACGGTGCTTCATTGTTAAGCACTTCATTTCCCTGACTATAGTAGAAAGCTCAGGCTTGCTCTGGTCAACTAATAACATCAAGCCAACATGTCAGTTCTGTGACTGGGAAGGACCATAAACAGATCAGCCAAATTATAGGAACCATTGCAATAGAAGTCACATTGACCAAATTCGGATTCATCATGGAAGTTAATTCTTTCAGCCATTTACTAGAATAAATAATTAATTAGGATAGCATTGTTAAGAACTAATCGTATTGAATATGTATGCCAGTCAAGGAAAGGTTTGTTTTGAAGTATGAAACTGTCCTGATTTCTAAACAACCCCTTTGCAGATATTTCGGGTTCTCTAAATTCATGTTGTCCAAACTTTAATCACACATCCCATTAGTAAAAACTTCTGAGCACATTCCCCAAATATATGTATATTTATTTATTCATAAATTACAGACATGTACCTACTGAAGTTTTAATATTTTCTTCTCACGCTCCAATGGATTGTCTTGAGTAGCCCCTAGGGTACCTGCACATACACACACATCTTTTTGGAAACCACTGCTCTAATTTACTGAATGATGTATATGTATACACGTACACATGCACACACACATATACATATCTATATTAATGTGGCTACAACACATAATATTTTTTTTAACAGAAAGTTCATCACATACTCTAATAACTACCTTTTTGTTATTACTATTGCATATATAGACCCACAAAATGCTGATCAACCAGACAGCCTCTGGGACTGCAGTTTACAGCCAAACATGAGGGTCTCACTGGAATGGAAATAAGAAAGCAGCATAAGTAGAGCAAGTCCATATAAGTTTTCATCTTCCTAAGAAAAAAAAAGAAAGCATTGCTTCAGCTGGAGAAAATAATTGGTTAGCCAAACTGTTTGCAAGTCAGCATGCACTATTTTCATATTAAGTGTAAACAAGCTTTGCAGTATTAACGATAAAATTTAGACAAAGCTGAATTTATTAGGAAAATCAATAAGCCTAACATCCTCAACTGGTGTGGGATAAAATAATCAGCCCATTAGCACTCATCCTCCAATATATGGAGAGGAAAAGTTTTCTTTGATACAACTGAGAATGAAAGACCTAACACTGGGTAAATTGGGTAAATATAACATTCAACTACAAAATGTAATTCTTGCTTCACACTTTTCTCAGAGTTCAGTATCACAAAGCTGTTCAAATCAGCAAATTAGCAGCAGAATACAGAGAAGACACTAATCAAGGTTAAGGAAAAAAAATACCAACAAAACACAGGACCGGGTTCCTTGAGAGACATTTGTTTCCTCAAAACACCAAGACGTGTATGATTGGTTTACTACTCTTGGCTTCAGATATTGTTTTATGATGGACTAATACTTCAAAGAGGTTGCATTATAAACAATTAAAAAGAAGGCAGGAGAAGTGAAAGAAAACACCTACAGAAAACAATCCTGTCACCCAATAAATTATTTATTTTAACTTCAATAAAAGTATCAAACCCTATTTTTTTTTTTCTATTTTTCTGTCAGGTGAAAAAAATTATTTGAAAATTTTATTGAGAAGAAACTTATAAACATATAGATGTAACGTCAATAAATTCCTGGACCTAATAAGTTACGTGGGAATGTGCTATTTTAGTCAACTAACTAATAAACTAGTTTGAGTCCTAGAAAGTAACCTTTTTTTCCTTCAAATTCTATTGGTGTTCTACACCAGTAGAAATGTGTTTTATTCTTGGAATAATAGTCCTGAAACAGTTTATAATTTCTTTTTGTGAGACATATTTTCCACAGGATAAATAGTGTTTCCTATAGCTATTAATGTTCTATTTTTATTTATTTCTATTTCTATTACTGAAAATCTCGATACATCTTGGCAAACTGTAGACCTGTAATGCCCCTTATAACCTTTCTTAGCTCAATGTCATGCTGGCAGGTGTATTGAGGAATATTTGAATGTAATTAATGCAAGTAACATAGTCTCTAGTAATGCATGAAGTTGTAGAGATTTTCTGTTTATTTTCCATGTGACTGCGAGTTTGAACTTTATTAAAATATCTCCAGGCTCTTTCCAGGTTTTAGCAGTTCAGAGGAGTTCTACATATGCAGTGATTCAGAAAACACACCTACGTTAAAAAAAAAAAAAAAGTCGTTGTCCAAAAATGACATACTTCTGCAATATAGTGGAAATAAATGTGGAGGGAGCGGGATGACGACACAGACACACGACACACCAATCATGTCATTTGAGTGTGCATTCTTTACATGCACACAAATAAATGAGTAGGCATTTTAATTGAGTGTCTGCTGAGATTCTCTACTTCCCTGACTAAAATCATTAAGTGTATTGGAACTGGCTTTCTTACAGGCACTGTATCACTGTAAATTGGATTTCTGCATAACACAGTATATATTATCCACATTGTTACATAATTCCTAAAGGTGCCATTTTTGCAGTACTGCAACATAGTATAAATATATTTTTTTCCATTATTTTAGTGAGTTGTCTGTCATATAATACATTGTATTAAAGACAAAAGGACAAGGAAGAAGAGATCACCTTTTAAATAATTGATATTCTATATCTGATTCTTGCACTTACAAACTATTTTCTTAATCTTCATGTTACTCCATAACAATTTCCAGAAAACTCATACCTTGTCTGGTTTCTGGTTTCAGAAATGTACTGCAAAAACCCCACGCACCAAAATCAGAACCACACAACCCTTTAGTGTGTATTGTATGGCACGTATTCCAATAGACAACACTAACTGAAGGGTTGTGTAGAAAAAAATACTATGCTCATTTTTTCACAGATAAACAAAAAGTTAAATCTGCAATTTTGCAAGCAGTTAGCCTGTAAATTCAAAGAAATACTCTCGATACCTAAATGTCTTGCATATAATATATTGTCTGTGTCTCTCTCTTCTCACATTGCAGTAATATTAGTGAGATTTTTCTCAGTAATACGATTATCTTACCCTGGGTGTAAATGTACTTGTATTCTGATAGAATATAGGAAAATTTAGTTTACTTGTTCCCAAGTTTGTTATTTAAGAAGCTGAGTGCAT
The DNA here is from genome assembly GCF_000690775.1 of Eurypyga helias. NCBI lineage: Eukaryota > Metazoa > Chordata > Aves > Eurypygiformes > Eurypygidae > Eurypyga > Eurypyga helias. The sequence continues at coordinate 5,173 of NW_010235485.1, forward strand.
GAGTGGCTGGCAGAGAGCAGACTGATGGTTTTGCCCTGACTAGTAGAAAAGGGATTCCTCTTTGAAGCTTTGGAAACCTTCAGGTCATTGTACAACAACATTGCAGTATTTCCCCATAAAGTACAATAAGAATTATAAGCTAATATTACCACAATTAATTCTGTCACACTGAGGTTTGTAAACAAGTTTCCTTTAAACACTGATTTACTATCTAAGCAGAGAGACACAACGGCTCTTTAAGATCTAACTTGTCTCACCAGTCACATTTGGAATTGGAAACTCTTTCTGCAGCAAGGCACAATTGTTATTTAAGATCTAACTTGCCTCACTGGTCACATTTGGAAGCTGTTTCTGTCTGTGCTGAGTCTATTGCCTTCCTGGTAAATAATGCTCTGACTCCCTTGAAATTGCTTCAGCTTCTTGGCATTCTCTATGGAGTACTCTGGAATTAAACTAGACCCTTCTTTTTTCTTCCATTCTTTCTTTTCCCTCCTGGTTTTAATTAAAATACTGAACTAAGAAGTAACTCTTTTTCTTTCTAATTCAGCTGTTGCCTTTGACTGCTTATGTAGCTTACTGGAAAAAGTTAATGAAAACTCTAATAGCAGAAGCAGGACAAGGCATATGGTGAAGATTAACTGAGAAAAGTGACATTCTAACTCTCGGTTTCACCCTGAGCAGGAGAAAGGTGAAAATCATGATGCCCACAGATGAAGAGGATCACCCAGCTGCCTACAAAGCAGGGTGTGCCAGACGGTGGAAGTGTAAATCTATAATATCTGTCATTGAACTTTATCTGCTGTAACAAAAGAAGGTTTCAGTGTTTCTTGTTAACTGTTAACAAAGAAACAAACAAAGAACATTTCAGGGGTATTGGGCATGCTCTAAGTGCTAAGAATCAGTCTGAATTTCCATAATATGACTTCTGTTGTTACTGGTTTGCAGCTTAGACATGAAAATTTACTATGAGCTATAAATTAACATAAATGATGCATTGTTCACTTTTACAAGTTTTAATCTTTTTTTCTTCCTTTTGTTCAAAGAAATAAATTATGGCTGAACATTAGTCAATGCATACAACCTTACCTCTGAATACCTTAGATCCAGGAAGGTCTCAGATTCAAAAAATGATTACACAGTATTCCAATTATTTGTGTGATAACATAATGTATAGTAAGTTGAAGTGAATGGAGCACTGGTGTCCCTCCACTCAATAAACTATTAAATTTTGTCTAGTTGGAACCCTTTTTTCAAGAAAATATTTCTGGATGAGATTTTTTATCTCTTTCAGAAAATAAAATCTTCTGGTCCAGAAGATATCTTCAATATATTTGTCTAAAATATATATCACTAAAATAAAGCAACAATTAGTACTGCTTTCACTTGATTTTTTTTAATGAGAATGTGAGAATGTTTTACTCAGTCAGACCAAAAATCCAGTATTGCAACAAAAATAGCGACAAGAAACAGGTGTCCAGGGTGTTGTATGACAACGTTCATACAGAAAAAACAATGTCCCCCCATAGTGTACCATTTTAGCAATCCTTGGTTAGAGCTTCTGATTAACTGACATCAATGGGCCTATTCTTCATATTTTTTTCAGCCTTGAATTACTCATATTTTGCTTTTTCACTACTTTATAAAAATGAGTCTCATAACAGTATTATACTTTTTGCCAAATAAATTAGAGGTGTGTTTGTTTGTTTGTTTTATGTTTCTGTTCATAGTCTATTGCTGCCAGTTTTTATTAGAGCAATTTATCACATCTCTGTCATACAGGACCTGTAGACATTAACATTTTCTCTGGGGAAATCCAGGGAGCTGATGGTTCTTTGTTGGCTTAATTTCTCCTTTTAAAGAACATGTCCCAAAATTCTGTCATTCTTGCCTTTCTGTGAACCTTTCGTTATTGTATCAATTAAGAAATAGTCATAAGGTTTATATTCCAAAACAAATTTTTTAAAAATGCTATTAAAAGGGTATTTGGTAAATATTTTTGGAAAATTAATCTTAAAAATAAATACCAAGGGAATATGTTTTGAAAACAGGGAAAGGTTCATTGTTGACAGTATGAACAGAGCAGTTCAAAAATGCCCTGTAAATTGCATGGCTTTTTGTGGGGAGGAGAGTAGCTTTCAGTCAGCATATAATAAAAAGCAATATATTACTTGTATCATGATAAATATTTAAATTTTTTTATGGTAACAGTGACTTAAATATAAAATAAAATTCCATGAGGTTAGAATAAGCCATCATGAGATTTTGTGCTAGTAAATATTTTTTACGCATTTGTTAAACTTTAAAAGAACCTGAAAACAGAAGTTTCTCTTGCTAATGTCAAAGCTAGTTCTCTGGAATGTGCTTCAATAACAGAGGACTTGGATTACAAGTAGCATGTAGAAGACCATCTGTTCATATAATTGTAAGATTGTAGCTGGACAACTAATTTTTTTTTTTTTTTTAAGATGAGAGCTTACTAAACATATCTAGGCAACAAATCACCTTTGAAATATTATAGTAGTGTCCTGGAATTTAGATATTTACCACCAAAGTAATTTCCATACCACACTGCGAGATAAATTGAAGAAAGCCTATTATTTAATTTGCTATGTGTTGTGATACTAGACAATGAAATTTCAGTGGGACATCTCACGTCCAGCACTTACAAATGAGATTAATTTTAGTACACTGAACAATTTTAGATACTGTGCAGTATGGAAACAGGATTTTTATTAATAGACAAAGTGTTTTCCTATATTCTATTTTGCCACAGTACTGTTATCAATGCCAACAGAATGACACATATATATTTGAAATATAAATAACATTTATCCTATTGATGTTAAGAGTAAAAATGTAAACTAGATTTCAAGTAAGTCAGTGGTAGAGAAACTGGGACATAAGTCTGTAAATGCTTAATATCTGAAGAAAAATTTCTCACTGAGTGGTTTCAAAATTTTTATGTACTGACATTCTCTGCATAGAACAAGTGCTGTGTACTCATTTGCTATTTGATTTTATTACATGTTTTTCTTATAACAAATGTGTTTATTCTGATCATGTTTAAAAATAAATTCAAAAGGAACAGCACTCACTGCAAAGGTTGTAGATGATGTAGGCCATAATACCAGCATGATGGCTGATTTAGGAAATGCAGGAGTTGACATAAATTGTAGCTAATACAAAGCTTATATTGCAATTGTCAACTGTTAGGAAATCATGCTAAACCTTAAGAGAAAACAATGTAAATGAAGATATATTAATTGAATCAGTCATCACAATGTCTAGCAATGTGTACCACATTTCCAGGTGTAGCTGAACAACATGCCAGTGTGACCTCTTTTCTTTCCACAACCACAGACAGGACTCTGATTGAGGGTCCCTGAGAAATAGTGCTACCTTCAGTGCAAGTCAGGACTCCAAATTTTGATGTGACTGAGTGAACATTTTTGCTAACTGAAGTTAATGATGTGCAATATCTACTGCTGATGTGTATAAAGAAGAAATTGCTGAGGCTACTGAGAACTGCAAGATGACAAAGGAGAAACAAAGAAACAATGCAGAACCAAGATTGCTGGCTTGATAGTAGTTGGTAACAATTTACAATAAATTGATGTAACAGGATGCAAAAATATAAAAGAGGAAGAAGATGTCAGATCAGTGAGACTGATGAGCAACACATTTCAAGGAGCAAGAGGCCGACACTTGACCACCTGATTGAGGACCACATGATCAGTAAGACCCTTTGACTGCAGAGGGAAAATTGAGCACGTACATGCCTAGTGCTGATACCATGCTAGTCCTGGTGCACCACAGTGTGAACTGGCAATGAATAAGATAATTATTGTGTTGTCATCAGCTGCTTGTATAGTCCTGCTTTCAAAACTGTATAACATAAAATATGCTTAAATAGGAGTGTCCTAAGGATTTAAGTATTACAAGGATGTTACAGGCTGCACCTAAAATAACTTTTTTGTCATTCTCCTTATCTATTGTCTTTATCTAGGTTAGACAATAAAGATGGAGCTGCAAAGACATGCAGCTCAATGTGATATTTTTTTCCTGACTTTTTTCTTTTTTCTTTCTTATTTTTTCTGGTTTAAATTCTTCATTAGTTGGAATTTAATAGTTTCAAAAATCTTTGACTATTTATTTTGAAGAATATGAAGGACTTTTGTGCTAGTATTCAATTTTGTTGTGAACAGCCTGCTAAGTCTCTCTGCCTGAGATAATGATTCAATATCCTGTATAGACTTTACTGCTCTTTAAGCTGACTGTACTGCAAAAATACTTCCATGATTTCAAAACTGGTCACTCAGTACTCTGAAAGGATGCCAAAACTTGTGAAACCAAGCATCTGGCACAGATTCTTTTATAGTATACAAAAAATTTAAAGACCTGCTTTTAATATTGAATGTATCGCTTGGGCCACAGACTCATATATGATTCAATCCTTAAATTATAAGTATGGTTAAAATATGTGAGAGAGAGAGAAAACGGAGGAAGGGAAAATGTATACAAAATGGTTTTATGATTTTCAGCTTTATCAAAAAGTCACAATTGTATCTAAAGTGAAAATTAAGTTAATGTTTCAGGACAAATTAAACTGCATTGGTAAGCATGATTAAAGTTGGGGATGTTCACAACCCCTAAACACTACTGAGATTATTGTAGTTAAACTTAGCATGGTCAGGCAAGTGATGCTGGAAGCATTTTAAGTAGCATATATGCCACATTTATAGTGGGAGCATTGAATGAAGCACATGCAAACACAAGGATGACTTCAGTGTAACAGGATCAAGCAATCAACTAGGCAAAAAGTGTTGTGCGTGTTGATGTTGTGAATCACATTTGTGACAATACCAAGAATATTTCTCTTAAAGCAATCAGAGCTTTACTGATACCATGCAATTTATTTAGGCTAAAATAGTTTCCAAGTAACTTTTACCTATGAATAATGTTTTTTATCTCTTATTTAAAAATAAAAATTAAAAAATAGATTATTAGATGAATTCATTTCATTATTAGCTATGTGAACTGCAGAACCATTCTTTTTAAAATAAAATTTGGTCTTTATAAATTATCAGAGGATAAATATATGGTTATAAAAATATATATTTCCAGTTACATCATGGTCAAATATATCACCATAAAAAAGTTCATATCTCCTTATGGAATATTTCTGTTCCAGTTCTCATTTTAAACATTTAAGGCTGAAATAATTTCAAACTATGGACAATAAGAGGATTCTGTTTTGGTTTGTTAATATGAAGTTGTGATTGTGCAGTGGGTTTTTGTTTTCATTTGGGCTTTTTTGGGTGTGTTTTTAGTTTTGGGGTTTTTTTGGGGGGTTTTAGGGTTTTTTTTGGATGGGTGGGAGTGTGGGGTTTTATTGTTTATTTTTTATTAGTTTGGTTTCAGTTTTTGTTTTCACACTTGAGTTAGATATGGGGTTGTAGGCCCAATTTTTTATTGGAAGAAATGGAAATTCTGTTAACTGAGAAGAGCAGTGAAAACCTTTAATTAGAAAATGTGTACAGAGATATTTTCTGACTGATGTCCTGGAGAAGAAGATCCAGTCCAGTGTGAGGTAGAGATAAGGTCTAATAAAGACCATGATGTTTGCGATGGTGTTTTCATCAAGCAGCCAGGAAAATTAGATAGAACCACCATTTCTTATTTATGAAATGAGATAGGACAGCCTTTTTTCCCTCCTCCACTGGTTTAAAGAGCTTTATTACCACAGCCCAACTACAAGTCGTTGTTACAGATTTTAGTGGTGTGACTGTACCAGATAATTGAAGAAAAGACACTGGAAATGGGTACTAATATTGGTGAGACATTTCTTATGTAGGCATCCCTGCTTTTCTTTTAGTTTCCGCCATGGCTATTCACAATCTAAAAGAACCGGTGAGAGTACAGGGTTCATGGGTTTGCGGTTATCTTTTGAAGACAGAGAAGTCATATTGAAAACTTTCCTCAGCATATTGATAATCACCAATTACTTGGTGATTTTTCATGAAAACTGGAATTGTGCTTTGAGCCTTGATAACAATTTTATGGTTACTTCAGGTTTCTTTGTTAAGAGAAACATATAATGATAGATGAGAACATGACATAATATTTTGAGCAGATTGCCAGGTGAGGAAAGTAACCCCTGTGTCAACAAACATCCTTTGATGGCAATTTATGTAGTTCTAAAAATGAGGACTGGGCTGCAGTCTGGGAGCTATGAACATCTCTGAGATTTATTTCTGATATAAGATCCTTGTTCTCTCTGATTTGACCACACCAGAAAACAGAGAACATTAACTGAAAAACACACCCAGTCTTATGTTCAAGTTTAAAGTTAAACCCCAGAAGAAGACATATTCAGTGATAGAGAAGGGGTTGTTCATAAAATGGATGAAGTATTGAATTACTTTCCTAACACTTAGTAAATTCACACTGGTTATATAACATGTACCCGTAAACACTTAAGAACCATGTAGATAAAATTATGGTCCTTGCATTCCAGAACTAACATAAATCAGGAAAATCTGTGTAGACCTTTTTCAAAGTCTCAGGAGAAAAGGAAGTTATAATGGAATTTTCCAGTCTTTACACTAAAGCCAGCAGGGACTCAATCTCATTGGCCTGAGGTATTGAATGCTCATGGACATTTGATGCATGAGAGAACTTCAGAACACATGTGAGGATGCAGGGAAAGTTCTTGGTCAAGAACTTTGACCAAGAGATTGAATTTATATGGTTTCAGTCCCCCAGTAGAGTCTGACATCAAGCCAAACCTCAGTAATTCAAATTGACTCAACATTAATAAAAAGAGCAGAACTCTGGGAGCTTCATCATTTGGAAGAGAAAGAATGTCTTCTCCACCAGATGTAGGCACACATTTTACATAATTATGGCCTTTCTGCCAATACAGGACTGTTTCAAAGTGTACATTTTCTAGTGCTGTGCTTAATGTTCTCTAAACACATGAGCAATGGTTCTACAGCCTACAGTAGTAGGTTTCTGTGCCAGGAATATAAATGTGTTTATATTGCCTTCTATCACCTAAAAAATTTCTGTTCTTGAGTCTTGTAAAGAAAATTTTCAAAGGCACAAAATGTTGCCAGGAATGTAAGTCACTGGAGTGTACCACTCCATTCTTAAAGAGTTCAGCCTTTGGTCACATCCTGATACTCTACTTGCTTTTGCTCTATCTTCCTGAAACTTATCCCTCTCCCCCATACCCC
>NW_010235486.1:0-494 GCF_000690775.1 Eurypyga helias
TCGCAGGGCGCCCCACCGGCTCTCCTGCCCAGAACCGCCCCGCGCGCGCCACCGCTGTCCCCGACCTCCCGGCACATCGTCTGTCCCTGCTCGCCCCCGCTGCTGTCCCAACACGGCTCTCCAGTTGTTTAAGCTAAATTACCTCAGGATTTCTCTCAGACCTGTCACCGCTTTCCCGCCTGAGTTACCTCAGCTTTTCCCTCCAAAATGCTCACTCCGTCCCTTATACTGTACCTCCAGTTTTACAGCAAAACTGTCCCTACACTACCCCCTCTGACTTCAGGGTGTCCCCCTCCACCAATAAATCTCACACTCTCCTAACTGAATTACCTCAGCACTTCGCACAGATGTGCTGTCCTCTACAGACTATCCCCAAATTTAGCCCCCAAATCCTCTCTGTCCCCTCTAAGATACTTCATACCCCCGCCCCAAATCTCACACTTTCCCCTTCCAATTTACCTCAGCTTTTCCCTCCAACTGTCCTGTTCCTTCCA
>NW_010235486.1:674-889 GCF_000690775.1 Eurypyga helias
CAAATCTCACACTTTCCCTTCCAATTTACCTCAGCTTTTCCCTCCAAATGTCCTGTCCCTTACAGATTACCTCAAATTTTACCCCAAAAACCTCCCCCTCACTGTCCACTGTATGTTAGTGCAAGGTTCCCCCACCCAATCATTCTCGCTCTCCCCCCTCCAAATTACCTACATTTTCCCTCCACATCTTCTGTCCCCTATTAAGTACCTCAGAT
>NW_010235487.1:0-1955 GCF_000690775.1 Eurypyga helias
CAGGTCGATTACCTGGTACGGGAAGGAGAAGCTGCATCTGTTCTCATCTCAGAGACAAAACATGCAGTGTCCAGACCTCAACGTTAGTTCTTGCCTTACGGTGTGAGAAAAATACTCAAGTATGTTTATTTCTGCTGCGTACGTCAACCCAAAGTCAGTATAACACATGACAGACACGAGTGAAAACATGACTTAAGAATGAAAAGGTGGAGTTGCATGACAGTCTGTTGTGGAGGCATTTTTAAAAAGCAAAACTACCTATGTCTGCAGGGCTGCCCCAAAAAAATGGCCAGCTCTGTCTGGGGTAAAGTTGGGTAAAGGGGTATTATGCCATTCCTCTGAAGGAGGAAGGTAAAAGAGATTCTCAAAGACAAACATAAAGGAAAAAGGATGGAGATTACCTCCTGGTAAATGAAAGGTTTTGTTCCTGCAGAAAACCATTTAGTGTTCAGATTTTTCAGCTTGTCCAGAAATGCTCTTATGTCCCCAGGCCACATGTGCTTGGCAGCATCAATTCGGAATCCTGCTACACCAATATCAATGAGGTAGTTCATGTATTCTGCAACTTTTGAGCGTACGTAGTCCTTCTCCAGGGCCAGATCAAGCAGGCTAGACAAGCGGCAGTCTCGGACCTGTGTGATGGAAATAAGAGAGTCTTGATGTGCCGCTCTGTCAGCTTGTAGAACCTTGCAGTGAACCATTTGCCTGTTTCGAGCCATAACATCGGTTCTGTCTGGATATCTTACTTGCACAGAAGAGAATCATGCCATGGTCTGCACCCAGACATAGGTAAATTCACTCTACAGCTCAATACAGTTGGAGGGGGATGTCAGCTCCCTGTGCAGATGTCAGAACCGAGGATGAGAACTGGCATGCTGTAGTGTTGCAAAGTGGCTGGGGGAAGAGCAGTAACCTTAGGAAAGAACTACCACGCTTGCCATCTAGATAGAAAGTTGCTCAACCAGGGCTGCCTTGCACTGCTGACCATTTTCCAAGGGCTCCCTACCAACATTAGCTGCGGGTGCAAGAAACCGCTCACCCTCCTGAACTGAGTACACCGGGCTCAGCTCAGGAGCAAACTCCTGCCCATACCTATGGGGAGGGCTCTGGATTTCTCTACTTAGAATATTTTTGCACCACAAGTCCCTTTCCTGTGCCTTTGTTCACAACTACATTCACCTGTCAGGTGATTAAGCACAGGCTTTGGGAGAAACTGCTCCCTTTGTTTGGCCTTACAGTCATGTTTACACAACAGATTAAAAGCAAAAAGATCTCAAACTTCTGCCAGAGGAAGTTACCTGGTACATATCACCATAATTTTCAATTTCTCCGCTTCCAGTTCGACATTTGCCGTCATTGAAATCCCAACCGGAGTACGGCACAGCTGGAAAATCTCTGTTCCCAGCATTAAAATAGCTTCCACAGGAAGAATGCCTGCCCGAGCCACCCGCAGCCCCACACATGTGGTTGACAACAGCATCCACGTAAATGTGAACCTGGAAAAGCCGTAAGTGTGTTTCAGTACGCTTGGTAACGTTGGTGAAGCGATAACCAGAGCATTACCATATCACTATTAATCCAACCTTTTTTTTTCCCCTTCTGTTTATTCTCCATTTATGCCTCCTTGGAGGACAGCAGCAGTAACCTCCCTCATCTCACACAGCCGTATCAGATACAGATTTTCAGGGCACTTACTCCAACATTGTTGCATCTGGTCACCATGTCTCTGAACTCATTTTCATTTCCCGATCGCGTGCAGAGCTTGTAGCTGATAGGCTGGTATCTTTCCCACCAGGGTCTGTTTGGGTTAGTAAGGACAATATTTTCATTTGGAGGTGAAACCTGCAGAAAAATTATGTACTTTGATAAGAAATCAATTGGGTTTATTTCAACATCTTAAGAGCAAGCTCTGCGCTCAGCACCCCTGCCCTCAGAGGCAGGCGAGTGCCCAAGCC
>NW_010235487.1:1986-7424 GCF_000690775.1 Eurypyga helias
CTCCCACAGCATCAGTTCAGTCCCGCTTGTAGACTGGCAAGAAAGACATTTTCTTTTGCTCCCGTGGGTTGCCCATGGACCTGGTCTCACGGACACACGCATGGGAGGGTTGGAGCCACAGGAGTGATTTTTAACGGGAATATTCACATCCTTTGGAAAAACAAAACTCAGTGCTTATTCATTCCCCTCAAACAAGGTAAAGAGGAAAACCTGGCTCTGCAGGGACAGCATTTCAGCGGAAAGCGTGCCCTTTGGATCTGCTAGAGCTGCAGTGACTGGCACTGCAGGCTCCAGGGCTGCACCTACAGCAGTTACAATTTCCATCCCCCCTTTCCAACACCAAAGTTACTTGGAGCTGGCTGTCTCAGACTCTGCATTTTGATTTATTAGCCGAATGTACAATGCTGTTTTCCTACCTACTTCCAGGAAACAGCTTACCTGCACTCCTCCAAACCCATTGGGTGCCAGGTAGCGTTCACACTCCAGCGCAATATCGGCCCAGCGCCACTCGAAGAGCTGCACAATGGACGTCCTGCCGGGGAGCGTGTTGGGGCTGTACTGCGCCCAGCAAGCCCCTACGGCAGCAAGCAGGAGGAGGACGTGCATGATGCCTTCATGTAGGGCTGTGGTCTCTCTACTGGCAATTTGTATGCCTGCAAGATGACCAAGTTCCTATTGCAGCTGTCAACATTCACACGGATCGATGCTATCCGTTATTATTTGGCTAGCTAGCTCGGTATCATTCCTCTGGTTTGTTTTTTCCTGGACTGCCCAACAGCTGAAGATAAAATACCTTTTCACGGTGTTTTCACACATTATAATCAAAGCAGTCTGTGAGCAGTGCACCCAAATTCAGAACCTTTCCAACCATGTATACAAAGATACCTCATCAGAAGTATCCCAAAACATAACACAGAGACCCTCAAAGGGGGCTCTGGGGGGGAATGGGAAAGGGATGTAATTAAAGCACAACTGGAAGTCTGAAAAACAAAGAGTGCTGGAGAGCGAATGAGTTTGCCAGCATTCAGAGGCATCTGGCTCCCAGGGTTAGTCCGAGCTCAGACCAGGGTTGGTGATCAGTGACTCTCAGCCAGTAACAGCTGTATCTCACAGCACATCATGGGTCACACTGGTAAGACCTGAGACTCTTCTCACACCTGAAGGTTTTTTAGCACCATTGCCCAGGCCCTGCTAGGAACTGCTATCGGTTTTCTTCATGGTCATGCTAAGCAACTCCCACTCTACCTGACTGAAAGGGACCAGGGCTGCATGGGCTTTCCTCTCCCACAGAGATTCTGCAGAAGGTTTCACTTCACTTTCAATGACCAACGACTCATCTGAGTCAAGGAAGGAAAACCTGAATCATATGTAAAGTGGTACTGCAGGTGACATTTAGCTGCCTGACCTACACCTTTGGAATTTGGAAGCCAGAGCTGTTGCCCAAGTCCCTCCTGGCTTTTCCTACAATTTCCTCCTTCAAAAAAACCTTCTGACTGTTGCTCATGACATTATTTCAGGACTTCATTTGGAACTGACTTAGAAGACCAAGGTCTTGGCAGCAACGGCCCATGAATAAGCTCGAGTCATGGCAATGATACAACAACACTCGAAAGAAAATGAGATCAGAAAATCTCTGACATTTGATGAATATCTGTGAGAAAAACAGAAAGTCCACAAAACGGCACCTCTACCCCAAGAGAAAAGAAACCTTCGTCTATGTTGTACCTGCCCTGCCTCTAGTGTGTTCCTTCTGTAACTAGCCACGCCATGGAATGTCACATGCATCCTTCTCTTTCCCAGACTTTGTCTCCAAGGACAAACCACAGGAGCCAGTCCCATTTGCCCACCTGTTCATTTTCATACCACAGACCTTATCAAAGTTCTCTTTTTCCACTACAGCAGTGAAACCGTAAATGACTGCCGCTGACCTTGCCTGCCTGCCGACAGCAAGGAGCCGGTGAGACGCCTGCACCAGCTCAGCGAGAACACACCTCGCCATTCCTCAGCATTGCCGAGAGCAGCCAGATGAGTCTGGGGTTAATTTTTACGTCACCGTTTCCTTCAGGGTTCCACTGATGTGGCCAGATGTCACTGTGGAGCGTTCAGTTTCCAAGGAGAGGCGTTTTCGGCTGGAACACAGCACTGTCGGGTAAGGAGAGCAAGGCTCCAGCCTTGGCAGCCCTACGCAAGGGCTGGACAACCCACTGCCCGGGGACTGTGAGAGGCTGTTCAGCAGCTCGGGCTGACCAGCCTGCAGGATTTGGCATGCTGAGGAAATGCCTGAAAGCAAGAGTGAAGTTTGTGAGGGTCAGACACAGCATCTCTTTCGGCATTGGTAGAAACAGCAGGTGTCTAAGACATTGGCTCTGGTTTCAGGGAAGTTTTAGGGGAGTTGAAGCCTTGGGCAGATGAGATATTGAAGGGGTTTGACTGTGTTTTAAAATTCTGTGGTTTAATCCATTTGATCCCCCAGAATTGTTGGAAACCTGGTTGTGGTAACTGGAGGATGTAGGTTCTAGACACGGAAATGAGACACATTGCTGCAGGATCAATGCAGACCTACCAGCGCATGACTGGTAATAAACCGCCCCAAGGAAGCAGAGCCCAGGGAATAACCCAGGTTGAGACCGCCCGTGGGTGTTGTAGAGAATGCCGACTTCAGCTCAACACACAAGCTGGCTAAACCGCTATGTCAGTTGGGGCCACACTGAGAGCCGATACCCACCCCAACACCCATGTGCACTCTCACGCCACAGAAGGGGAACAGCCCTTAAAAGCACACCTTGACCTCGTAAATCCGAGCGTTCCTCTCCCATTTGCCCCTCCAGACTGGGTCATAAGGACTACTTTTGGCCAGGCAGCCATTCAGACTTCAAGCACTCTCACAGTTACCTCCAGGTTTTCTCACGGCTGACAGGGCGGTTGGGAAAGCCGCCCAGTCTGTGCTCCAGCTGCGTAATCCTCCGAGCCGTTACAGAGTAAGCGAGCCTTATTCTGTACGAATAGGCTGTGTCACCACTGTCACGAGGCCTAAGCGACCTCAGACATACAGCGTGCTTCTCGGACACCTTTGGAACAGCCAGCAAGCAGTCGTTTGCAGCGAGGTGTTGGAGCTGATGGTAGAAGACCTGATTTCGGATTTGCACAGGCACAAGCTGACTGCGAACCAGGCAAGCTGCTGGCATGACTGATGCCAGAGGCTGGAATAACTGTTGGCATGGCCTAGCTTCCCCTGCAGACCCTGACCCCAGCTTGGTCTGTTGTAAAAGATGGATAAACTAACTCTTTGTGTGGGCCCTGCTCGTAGCTGATGCCCACAGTGTGGCTGCTCTGGGCTACAGCTCTGTGTCATGTATCTGCCTTCGAAATACCGCGTTTTAACTTTTACCACGTGTTGGTTTGGGGCTTTTTGTTTATTTTCTCCCATGTTTCTGTGATGTGGGAAATGGAGTGATGCATCACCTTAAAACCTACCACTGCGTTTCAAGTAGTGATGAGGTGATAAAGTTGTAAACCAGTTATTAAGAGAAAAAGCATTACTCTTCACCCTGATTGCCATTTATTTACCAGATACAGGGAATCAGGCTTGAATACCAGGGAATTGCACATGGGGGAAATGGTAAATGTACAGACCGACAGAAGAAACACATTTTCAACCAAGTTACAACTTGGCATCAACTTGAATTGCACCCCATTTCAGCACAAAGGTGTCATCTCTTGCTTTTTGGACATGCTGTTAATTCCCAGTCCAGCTTCCCCATAAAGAGAACTACATTCCCACTTACGCACAGAGCAGGACAATTTAAAATTAAGTCATTTCAATATTCTCCTTTCATTCTTTATTAGTATTTTAAGTGAATAAAGCGCACTTACTCAGGCAGACAGGCGCATACCACCCCTTCCAGAGCTGCACTAGCTCCTGTCTCCATACAGCAGCTGCTTGGTATTTCGTTAGTGTAAGCTCTATCCCAGTTCGTTCGGTGCTGGAGGGCCAAGACAATCAGACACTTCGTAGGCTATTAGCAAAAGCAGGGAAGAGAAGCAACAACACATGCACAACAGATCTGGTTACAATTTAGCATCAACGTGAATTGCAATGAATGGGTCTTCATCCTTGTTACTAATCAGGAAATTAGCCGTGCCATCGGCAGCAACTCGAACTTTGGTTGCTGTACAGTCGTCACCGTCCCTGTGCCCCGAGATGACATCGCAGTACGTGCCGGCAGGCAGACCAGTCGGCAGAGTCACATTCAAAGACCTGTGGAAAACAGTGAAATGCAATTAGGATTATTTGGACTCTCGGATGCTTCGCAGCTCATGTTAGAGACCTGTTAGGTAGTTCTGGAGTTGTTATTCCACAGCACTTCTCCAGACACTCCAGAATCGATTATCCCACACAATGACAACCACCCTCAGGAGTGAGGAGCCTAGAAAACACCAAAGGCTCCTGCTGTGCTCAGGCACTGTAAGGCTGGTCAATACACACTAGTTAAACTAATTTTTCACGTGAGCTCTTTCACATTATGGGCACTTGATGGAATTTGGTTCTAAAACCACAGAATGACATGCCTTTACAATAAAGAAAATCAATCACATGACTAAATTAGTTAATACAGTAGTATTTTAAGTATTTAGCAGCAATGACAGGAAACTTGTGTGTTCTTACTCACCAGGGATCTTAGGAATCGAACTCCAGAACCTTAAATTTCACTCTAGTGCACTTTTCATTTCTCCCTACAAGCCTCAGTTGGCTTTTTTAGATTCTCCCATTACAAGTTCTTGGAAATGTCTGTCAGTAACCGATTTGTTAAGGAGCGTTAAAAATACTTGTGAAATGCCAGATTCCTCACAGATACTGTATTCCTAACACCTTGGTACCCTAAAATATAACAAAATAGGCCATAAACTGTCAGCCCTAATAAGACTCCTCTTACACCCTTGCAGGATGTCCAAAAGGAACCGTTGTGATGAGCAGTAGAGCAGGCTGGAGGAGAAAGTTAACTGCGAACTCAACCACTGCATCCTTCAAACTGCGCATCGCCCCAACCTGCTTCTAATTATTATAGATCTGACACACTCCCGTTCTCTCCAGTCACCTCACTCTCGCCTACAAGGGTGCACCACGCTTTTTAAAACTGTCACTTTTGGACTGTGTCCCCGAGATGCCCAGTTCTTAATTTGTGTAAATTCAGATGCTGCTGGCAAGCCACATTCCTCAGGGATACAGCCAAGTCCAGGAACTGGGAGATAGCAAGGGCACAGCACAAGGCCCAGCCTTGGACAGGGACAGTGTTCCTGGGAGGGAGAGAGTGCCAAGAGCCGAGACAGAGGAAGCATCTGTGAGACAGCTCTGCCGGAGCTGGCAATTCCTTAAAAGCTTCTCTGCTACCTAGAACTGTAATTTATTCCTTCTTGCCTTACCAGTCATCGTTATTGAA
>NW_010235488.1:0-10334 GCF_000690775.1 Eurypyga helias
TGACAGGGAAAGACCTGTCACATCACACGTTTAAATTGAAAGCATTTAGATTTAGACTAGATATCGGGAAGAAATTCTTCTCAGAGAAGATGTAGAGTCACTGGAACAGGTGGCCCAGAGAAGCTGTGGATGCCCCATCCCTGGAAGTGTTCAAGGCCAGGCTGGATGAGGCTTTGAGCACCCTGGTCTAGTGGAAGGTGTCCCTGCCCATGGCAGGGGGTTTGGAACTATCTGGACTTTAAGGTCCCTTCCAACCCAACCCATTCTATGAGTCTATGTTAAGATGCAGTGTCTTTCCTGGAAAACTTAAATCTGCTTAAAATGTCTGTGCAAGATATAATGATGTTTGGCCATAATAATGACCTCTTTTGGTTGTGTTAAAGACCAAGGTGAGGAAGGGATTTCCAGGAATAGCTGTGCAAGGTGCAGTGATAAAATTGCTTTCTAAGAATCCCCGGGCTGTAAATGAGAGCATGGGGCACAGTTGCAAGTGCTTTACCCATAGACCTGCTCTCAGAGGTATCAGCAGTGATTCAGCACATCAGACCATGCCGCAGCCCAGGAGAAGGAAGGCAGCAGGTGACTTAATGCTGCAGAGTCACTGCATGGACTCATGACTATTAATCTTCTGCGATAAATTTCACCAGTTGGGTTCAGGCTGTGTTTTAACTCCTGCCTCCTGTGTTGGGGAGGCTTTACTGCCATACCCCTTTTGCCAAGGATGGGAAGCATCTGGTCCAAGGCAATTGTTTGCAAGCAGCACTTGTTCTGATGTAGATTTTCCCACACCTGTTGTATACCAGACCTCAATCTCTGTTCACAGGTCCTCTCCTGCACTGGGAAAGAGCCCATACACATTGTCTTGCAGACTTATATCTGCATTTTCAGTACATCTCTTTTTTAAGTAGAATAAGTATCAAAGAGCTGAACAGCCCTCTGGAGTGTCTATCTTTCTCCAATAACTACAAAGTTAGCGCCTTTGTTTGGCAGACTAGATCAGGACCTACATATCAAGCCCTTTTCATCCAGCCTTTTTTTTTTTTTTTTTCTTTTCTGCAGAAGCTTATTCTCATCAATTGCTAAAAAGCTGGCATGCTTTCCTGCAGCTGGTGAAGAAGAATACCTGCTTGCATGCCGGTGAAGCATAGAGCTAACTCCTCAGGGACGGCCCTTTTCCGACAGATGCAGTGTGCAGCTTCTGCAAACACTCAATTACATTTTCAAGATGAGAGATTAGAATTTCAGAGGTTGTGATGAGCAGACCTCTAACTGTTTAAATTTCAAGTATTTTCAGAGAATAATTTCTTTTTAGTTTTAAATGATTTGTAAGAAGAAGAAGTGGGATGCTTTGCGTCCCTTCTGGGTGAAACCTAAATGATGGCACAGGGTGAAGAGATATGATGTTATGTTTTACGTGATGGAGGCTAGAGATTAAGGGAGGGGCACAAATTGACAAAGCAAAACAAATAGTTCTTGTCAAAAATAAGTAGAGACAGCTTGTGTTGCACAGGTCAAACATTACTCTAGCCAAATATTTCATAATTCATAGTAAAATCTTTGACTAATAAGACTGTCATATAATGAATAGGACAGTTGGTAGCCTGTGAAAGGATGTTGCCTCCTGTCAAAATAGTCCTTGATTCACCCAGTTTAAAAGCAGGAGCTTTTCCCCATAGTCATTCAGGCATCCCTGCTTCCTGCTTCAGAGACTCCATCTCCTGGAAATAGCCTGTCAGGTCCCATCTGTTTTTTTGTGAAGCTGCCAGCCCCCTGAGAGAGGGTCCTCCATTCCCATCTCCTGTCATGCTGGAAAACCAAAGGGGAATAACCTCTGCAATCTGCCAGAAATTGGTTTTCTGAAAGCGAGGACTCTGCTTCAGGGAGCTGCAATCTACCATACTTAGAGGAAAATTAGTTTTCTAAGTACAGTGCTTTCTTCTGCTGGCTGATCCAGTCCTCCATCTTTGCCTGTGTTCCTTCTCGCAACGTGTCTTGTGGGAGTTTAAGCTTAAATAACTCATTAACAAGCAAAATTCGTACCACAGAATTTCTTATTACAGCAGGTATTGCAAAAGGAAGGAAACAACAGGAAAGTAACTTTCAGAGACTTCTTGCCATTGCAATGGTAGTAAATCTTTGCCTGAGCACTAAGCAGGCTACTGCTGGTATAATTAACAACTGTTATATTTGTCAGTACCTCAAAAAGAATTAGCAGGTGTCCTAGTTGATATGACAGATTCATTAATCATTGGAAACTTTCCTTCAAAGTGATTTATCAGTCAAATAACTGTGTCCTCACTATTGCTTTACAGAGGGCAATAATTTTACACTGTGTATTATAAACATAGGTAAAGTCACATCCTGTGCCCCAAGGGACTTAGTGTCTAAATAATACAAGACAAATACACTCATTACTAATTGGGGAGGAGTTGTTAGAAAACAAAGTATAAGTCGCATGACTAAGAAAAAGGTTAGGGTGAGCATCGTCAGAGCGATTTACATAAATCCAAATGTTTGAAAAGCTTTAAGGCAAAACAGAAGACTTCAGGGTGATTCGGCAAACATCAAAAAAGAGGTTGCAAGAAAAACAGCACCATTTGGCAGGAAGAGCAAGGGAGTCAAGAGAAAGGCTATAGAAATGTAAGTGTAAACCAGTTTTAGAAGTGCAAAACTGGGCTCTTAGGAAATGATATAAAGAGAAAGAGGCCATACAATTTAATGAGCTAGAACATTCACAGTGAGCAGACGAAGAAAGAAAAGTGACCTAGTGTGCCCCATGGAAAAGTTTCAGAGGTGAGTAAGAGGAGACATTCAGGAGATCAAATGACACAGGACAGATGGGTTTTCTCATTGTTTTTGTTTGTTTTCTTCCTTTTTTTTTTTTCCTTTCCTGGAAAATTGAGCAATTTAGTACTTTGTTAAAGGATGGCGCATCCTTAAGAAAAACTGTTTCTCATGTATTGTCATTCAGACCAGAGTACAACATTAACCAGTTCTTCCATTATGGAAACTGAGTTACCTTAAGGCTTCTCCTGAAACATTGTTAATTGGCAGTCTCAGAGATAGCGTTTTGATGTTGATGGACCACAGAGTTATTCTGGTCTATAGGATGTCTATATAACAACATTTTTGCTGAATTTCTACAGCTTGGTACCCAGACAGCGCAGTCTGCGTCTGAAGCTGAACACAGCCAAATGAGTGACATAAGCCGTAAATCTTGACAATTTTTTTACACGTCATGTTTATGTTCTGCAGCACATCATCTGAAGATCTATACAGACTGCAGTGGGTTCTGCTTTATTAATTTCTAAGAAATACTGTGACTGTGAGGCAGTCAGCCAAGTTAAACTTCATGGAATCGTAATATACATATGTATACATATTTATGTTGTATATATGTGTATTTTAAATTTTCTCTTCTCTGCACGGTGTCTCTACCCTGCTACAACAGAAGCTATTTTTGCAGGATACTGAATACTAGATCATAAGTAGGAATAGATGTCAGCATCAAGAATCTTATCTGTCCTCAAACCTCTTCCAAGCAGACCTAAAGGTTCTGTCATGACCTCTTTCTAAGGAGTAGAGATGCAAGAGCAACTTGCTACTAAATTTTAGAGCAAAAGTACTGAAGGACTGGTCTAAAACTATGTCAGCTTCTGACAGAAATTTGTAATGCTTAACATCTATTGTACTTTAAATCTTGAGTATTCTTGCACTATTAAAGTTCTCTAATGTCTCCATGGAAACTTGATAGTTCCCAGAGAGGGAGGGGTGATGGTGCTATTGCTGGTAATATTTTTACTCCAGTTGTCTGGGCAGAAGTAGTATTGTTTTGCCTATCCTGGATGTCAGTGTCTTTTTCAAGTCTCCATTACATCAAAATGATGCAAAATTTTGTCAAATAGTATAGTCCCAAGATAGGCAATATTACTAAAAAGCAAAACAAACTCTGAAACATTAGGATAATTAGTACACAGTTATTCAAAGGTAGCAACAAGCAGACACTATTTGTATGAAAAAGCAATTACTACAGGAAAAAAAGTGAATCTGTAAATGTAGCACATACTGCTTTCTATGCTTTTTATGTAATCGGTATCATTATGCTACCTAATGACACCAATTATTTAAAAATTAAGAACACAGTACTGCATACTTCATATTTATTGTATTCAGACGGAGTTGCTATCTGTAGCACTTCAGGGCCAGACATCCTTTAATGAATTCTACATGTGCCTTCTGTATTTTCTCTAGGGTTGTATTTTTTTAATGCTTACTCTTTTAGTGGGAAATCTCAGACATAAAAAATTAAAAAGGTCAATTTTATGATGAAACACATGAGCCTGGATATTCTAAATGGCACCCTAGACTGCAGAAGCTAATTGCTTTTTGACAGAAGAAGTCTCTTAAGTGCTCAAGCTGGAAACAGGCTCATGTGAAAAGCAGGATGCATCTCAACTCTGCTTCCAAGCCTGCTGGGATTTGTCGAGATGAGTGAAGCTGTAAAAAATAGAAATCACCTGGAGCCTGTTAATATTATAATCAAGTGAAAGCACAATTACTACTGTCTTAATCCATCTGTCTGCATGCATCTGCTCCACTTCCAATCACCTGCTTTAGTCACAGGTGTATTATTATGGAGATGGAGTTGAAAAAATCCAGCTCCATGCATGTTCCAAATTGCTGTATGCTCTTCCACAGCAGTCTGTCTGTCTCTGTAGCTTCAGTGTGGTCATTTGTCAGGAAGGAAAGCAAACGAAGTCCCCATATTACATGAAGTACAGCCAAAGTGCCTTTGTGTGTGGAGGCTGGCTGAATGATGCCCAAGTTTATGTTAACAGGTTGCAATTTTTACAAGTGCCATTTATGTTAAATTAGGATAAAAAAAAAAAAAAACCAAAAACAAAAGTACTGTATTTGGTAACTCATATAAAGCTCCGTGATGTTAGGTCGATGCTTTGTTATGTATCCGGAATGCTAAGGTAGCTTTGGTAAACAAACATAAACTTATAGTATATGATGGCAATACTACATAGACAATCTGGCAGTATATGATACTCAGTTTCTGATTTCATCCTGAATGATATTTGATATTCTAAGTGACCAAATCAAGAGACAATAATTATACATGATACAATCAAATTACAACAACAACAGCATCAAGAATCGAATAATAGAAACTACAACAAACAACACTGGTAGTAGCTTTTAATTTAGAATAATAAAATGCTAACTGAACTAAGTAAATGTTTTCAAATTTCAGTAGTCAAGCCATAGAGAGGAATGTTGAATATTTAACAATTCAGACATTTATTATTTCCAGCTGATATATCTTTTTCATGTAAAACTTGGATCTCTCAAATATTTTTTGAAAAAAGTTTGAATAGGATTTTCACCATTTGAATCTTTGATTTGTTAGCCATTGTGTATGGAAAATACTAGATTCTAGGATTCATATAAAAATTCTTCATTTATAATCACAGGGGCTCTTAAAACCCATTTTGTAAATTACCTGAAGAATGGATTTTTGAAGGTAATTGTAGATAATGGAAAACAATGGTAAGTTCTTGTACATGTCCCTAAGATATTGAAAATAAATATTAGTTTTCAGACATGATGATAAATTAACCTCTGTGTTCATGTGCATAAACCAGGAGTTAGGATTCTGCAACCTTACAGTTAGCAGTTTTGACCCGGTATTTAGAAGAAACAAAACATTAAGCTATTGTGTATTAGACGCTAAAGATTCTGCTATGGCAACTGTATCCTTCTAGATCCTACAGTATTTTTAGAGACTCCAAACACTGCTGGTACTTTTCAGATTGGAAGTTTGTTTGGGACAGAAAAACTTTTTATCAGTCTTTTTGAAAAGTGCTGCTTTTTCATTTCAGTTTGTTTAAATACCTGAAATTAGAGGAAGAATTATAAAGCTCCTGAATGATACAGCTACATAAGCTAACTCAAAAATGCCACTGAATCCCTCTATGAGGTCTAAACGCTTTTCATACCCTGTTCAAAATTCCCCCCTGAGACTTGTTCAAAGCTTCCTGCACTGAGTCGAGCTCTCTAAGCAGCTGTGGATCAAACGTAGCCTGTTGCTACGTGTGTGTTAGAGCTGAGGAAGGCGTCTTTGCAAAGTTCAGCCCAAAGTTCAGAGGTGGTACAGGATCCAACTCCCCAGATTAAACACTGCTCAAGTGCAGGGCGCTAGCTCAGTCTGCTGATGACAACTGTCATCTGTGGCTGTCCTTGTCTTGAAATAGGCGGGATTAATTTTGTTATTCTGGAAGTACATCAACTCTTGTTAGTATCCAAGTTCAGATCATACATCTCCCACCATCTAAGGTGATTCCCAGTAAGTGGTTGAAAGGACAATGCCTTCGTATCACCTTGTAAACAAATATTTTTGCCTTTGTTTTGTTTTGTTTTGTTTATGGACAATTACACAATTGAGAAAAAACTCCTTTTTCCTTGCTCATGTTCTTCTAGACTGTTTTAATTAAAGTGAAACAGCAAGTTTAAGGATGCTGAACAGCTACACAAAAGGAAGATTTCAGGATAGAGAATACAATGCAGTGTAGTGGGATTTTGTCCTCGATATTAGAAAATCATAGGATTAAAAGACTACTGTTCCTCGTAATTTTTAGGCTCTTAAAATGACAGTGAACCTCCCATCGGCAGTATTATTTCCAAGATCAAAAAAGAGACTACAAATGCTGAATATATTTCCTACCTATGTTTTACATATAACCAGTATTATTGGTGTTAATGACACTAGCCTCTTTCAGTGAGTCAGAGCTTCACAACTCATAAAAGTGTAAACAAGCAAACGACTTTTGGAAAGGACCTGATCCTTTAGAAAATGAAAATTTGTTTAGTTCATGCAGTTTACATTCCTGTAAAATTTGCTGCATCGTTATGTTCTGATCGTTGCAGCAGGAAGCAATAATCATGGCAAGAAAGAGCTAACAGCCGGGGAAAAATCCTTTTCTTATGACACACAGTGATTTTAGAAACATCTTTACACAACACAAAGCCACTGAAACCTAAAATGCAGGTTCAGACAGAGCACAAAATAATGATTTAGGAGATGAATGCTTTTGAAGACACGATCAATTAACACAGTTTATAACAGAAAATGTTTGCAAGAGTCCACTGCAATCTTTGAAATGTATCTGGGTTCCTTAGTTCATACAGTGGGTGTCTAGCTGCAGCGAAATTTCTGCAGACAAATCAGGAGGCTGCCATCTGAAAATGAGGCAAGCACCACCAGCTGATACAGCAAATGCCAAGTGGCTATTTAGCAGTGCCAGCTCACGCTACACTCACAGAAAAAATACACACAACCCCCCCCTTCCTGTTTGTATCTAAATCTTCAGGAAACTAAATCACTTCCTAAAAGCAGGCATGGAGAAAGCAGTCTATTATTCCCTGACAGACCGCAAAGTGTTGTCCATATTGACAATCTGTTTTGTATAGGCAGGCTGCAGAAGCAGTAAATCCTATTAACCTGTTCAAAGTCAAATGAAGACATTTAGAAAACAGAACAGCTATTGCATGCAGTGGTGAAAGAAGACCTATCAAAAAAAGGTTAAATGGATGTACCAGCTATTAGATTATGCAGTGTTACAACCGGAAAATCCCCCCAAACCTTTCTATCACCTGCTCTTGCCCTTCAGGATATTAATTATATCTCCCCAGTCTAACTAGCTGACCATTCAAATACTACCCTCTGTTCTGTCAATGCTAATTTTTGAGATAAAAAATCAATTTCATGCTAACAGGACTACTATGGAAAATGCTTATGTTATACTATGGTTTTACTAATGTACACTTCCTCTACCCAAAACATATGGCATTTTGTGTGTTCAGACCACTCTGGAGAGTTACTGTAATTATGTCATGATGTGCTTATTGTTATGGATTCGGCAGCCTTTCTGCATCTCTACCTGTTTTGTTCAAGAGCAGCTGCTAGGTTCAAGCTGTTGCCTGCTTCCAGCAGCAGAAGCTGAATGAAGGAGTGCTTTCTAGGGAAGACATGTTTTGAAGCAGACATACTGACAATAAACCAATTCACTAGGGAGGCATAACATTGACTGGATAAAAGTCGAGTAATCATTCTATGATAATTTACCGAAACTGGGTGCAATTTGCTTTAAAATAAAAATTCCCTCTGCTGCTGATGTTGGACTTGGAGGCCTTTAGCTGCTGAAAGTGTGGCATTTGCTTTTATGAAGTAGCTGATCTTTAGATATTGATTAAACCTCATTATTTGTTCTTATACATAAGTGACTATTAATACTTACTGACTGAATGAGAGGAATGGGAAGAACGGGATTATCTGAAGCAAGGTTCGACAGTCCTTCTCTTCCACCTACTCCCCCTGCTCATCATCACCGCATACACTGAACTCAGTTACTAAGGAAAGCCTTGGTAATCTCTTAGTAAAATGGTGAGTGCTTCAGATGAGACTGCCTGGCATTGCCTTGATTTCTGTGCCTGGCTTTTGCTGTGAATCAGCTGTGTGCAGTTGGTCCGCATTCCTCCAGCTTCGGTCCTCCCAGATCCAGCCCCTTGTCAGTAGCCACTTCCAACAGAACACTCACAGAAAACAGGGCTATTTGAACAGCAGTTTACCTAAATCAGGGACAGGAAATTGCACCTCGGTCCCAGATTTATTTTCTCTAATCTTTAGGAGAAGAGTATGTGGGAGGGGAAATGGTTAACTAATTAGGAAGAGCGATAGGTGCAAAAATGTCAGAGATTCCTCTGCTGTGCTCTTGTTGCACCCTCCTTGCTGGAAATGGCAGCTATTAATATTTTATTGACTTGAACCTCTGGGGTAGATCCCAGATGTCACTACTTGATCATTGTCTACATATAAGGAAAAATAAATTGTCAGTGTTGAAGTCCTATCTATGGCAACAATCATTACCAGCAGACAAACGCTCTGGTGGTTTTGCAGATGATTTTTTTGCCTCAGGTTGTGACTATGCACGTATGACCGATCTGTTCACAGAAACCCTGGACATTCAAAAATAAATGAATTTATTCATTCAGAGGAAATGTCCCAAAGCAGAGGAAAAGTCCCAAAATTTCATTATTAATTTGTATATATTAAGAAATAGTTATTTCCTTTACAGTGCTCAGGAAAGAATGGAAGTTAAGCTGGCAAAGCTCAAGGGTAGAGTTAATAGAATGCTTCCTGCTGGGAAAAAAATCTTCTCTATCGGTTTTGAAAACATGAATCACTTTCTGCCAATCAGTTTCAAGCAGCCGAGTACTGAAAAAGGAGTATCTCAATAGGGCTGCAGTTTAGGTGAATGGTGCTGCTAAGGAGCACATCCTGAAAGCTCCCAAAGCATATCAACAGTGCACGGATGTGCTCTCTACCTGTCCGATCAGTGCTGAAGATAACTTCTATTAAAAAAGTGGTAGGAATTGGCTGATGTCCTCTGAGAATATGTGCAAAGACAAGATTACCTCTGATTTCGAAGGAAAGCCATTTTCTTTATTTGGATGGAACAATGATGTTTTTCACTAATGAATATTTCTGTCATTTAAAATCTGGACTTCAGGTGGAGGCGTCAGCAAATTTACGATAAAAAGTTATCTCAGACTCCACTATCTTTATAATTGCAACAATGCAGATGTCAGAGAGCTATGAATCCTTAGGTCATGTCTACAAAGGATCTTTTTCTATTGCACACATTGTTTTGCATGCTATGTAAGCACTAAAAAAAAAAAAAAAAAGTATTTTTCCTACAAATAATGAACCTTCCTCCCACAATACTAGGTTACAGTTCATGTTCCTTTCCTGGAGTCCAAGCTGTGGGGCCACAGCATGACTCAACCACTGGTGGGAGATCTGGTTAGTGTAGTAGTATTTACTACATCTCATGGGAACACATATCCTAAGCGTGTAATTGCCATGGCGCTGTGGATGACACAGAACTGTATATAGACATAGTAGCAGCTAAAATAACCAAGAGACTCTCTTCTGACCTAGAGGCCAAATGGTATGGCACAGCTTGCGTTCACACAAATAAGCTCTTTTTATCCCCCAGAATAAGATGATCAGATCCAAACTGGCTATCTCAGATGTTCCCTGGTTTATGCTACCCCAGCACCCATGCTCAGACGATGCCTGGGACAGTGATAACTGGTCTGGGGCAAGTGCATGGCAAGGACTGTAGAAAAAGTTAAACATTATGTATACCATGTTGCAGTTTTTAGGATGTCCTGTCCAAGTATAAATGTACCATGAAAGTCCAAAACCCCCAGTCAGCCAGCTGAGAAATCTAGCAGCAAATAAGGTGCTAGATTGTCATTTCCCT
>NW_010235488.1:10351-23636 GCF_000690775.1 Eurypyga helias
CTGTTAAGACAAAATATTTCAGGGCTGATGCACTTACCAAAAGAAATATTTTTTCCCCCCATAAAATTCACAGTCAGCTCTACTTCTGAGATTGCATGAGAAACTTCAGTCATCAAAATAATATGAGCAGTTTTCTGACCCCATTTTCTTGTCCTGCCTTGGTCACTTACGGCAATAGGTCCTAGGGTATACAGTTGCCACAGAAGGCTACGTACATTTTTTCAGCTTGTTATGCTGTCTGTGATAGAAAATGGGGAAAAAAGTTACAGAATTCATAGTGTAATATTATTTGGTTTATTTTACACACTCTAAAGTTAAACGCTTCTGAAATTTCCATTTTCTCTAAGTACAGTTAGTATTTTTAGTGGGGTAGTTTGGTCTACCATAAGCGCTTGACTTGTATTAAAGAAATTTAGGAATCTATCATTGAGCAGTACCTTCAATACAGGTTCAGTTGCAGTTGCTGACATTGTTTGTCTTTGGTGAATTCAACAGACCAGAATTTCTGAACCATGGTATTGTGTCCAGAATGGTCATGACTAAAGCTGCAAAACAGGTAATTCTATGTTTTCATAGATAAAGCTCTACTTTTATGTGCTCAATTCATCTTTTGCAGAGGAAGAAGTGCTAACAGCACACAAAAATGAAAAATGAAGTATACTATACAAGATTCAACAGAAATTTAAAAGCTTTACCTTAAAACCAGACCTAGTACTGGCCTTTTCTGCATTTTTGGGGAAAATACGTTATTCTCAATAACCTAGTGAGGGTGTTGGCTCTATATTTTATCACTCCCTTTCCTATATTCAGGAAAAAATTACCTTAACATATGAACTGAAGTCTCTTGCTTCCAGAACCGGAGGTTCTTTACAGGGTGTGGAGCAAAATGCCAAAATAATAGTCATATACTATTCTTCTTAATATTTTTCTTACATCTAAAGCATGTGTAATTTGGTTTCTCTACCATGCAAATTCACTTGTAGAGAAAGAAAATTAAGTGGACTAGGTTCTTTGGCCAGAATCTCTTCAAAACATAAAAAGCTGTAGATGCTCACCAAAACTAGGTAAAGAGTCCCCAGTCCAAGGTACCTGACCTGCATATAGTGGGAAAGTGTTCTCATGCAGCCCTTATGCTGTAACAGTATCATATAAACAGTAACAGGACTGTGCTAGTACCAGAACTGAGGAATAATTTAAATCCCAGCCGTGGGAAGAAGCAAGTCAGACAGGGAGCCTCACCACTCAGCACAACAACAGCAGCATCACATAGCCCCAGGACAGCCATGAGGCACTGAACCTGGGGAACCATAATCTCATTGCTGCATTGTGTAACTATCTACCCTACAGGGTCAACCAGACTCAGAGTCCCCTGGGTAAAGAATACATATGAGATGGTCAAAATAAATTCTCAGAAAACTTCCCTCAGGCCTCAAAGTAATGAGTCTAATGTTCAGCTCTTGGTTATCACAATTCCAATCCCCTACCCCAGAATCACATTTACTATTTATCTGCCTTTGCTAGTGCAAGAAGATCTGCAGAAGCAGAATTGCTTCTTCCAGTCTCGGCTCATGCTGGTGCTGTTGCCTTTCATTCCATCAGGGCAATAAACCTCTCAGAGGCAATATTGTGTGTACCGGTCAGGTAACTCTATTTAAAGCTGATGTCTCTCTACTGAGTCGGAGCAAAATTGTTTTCAGAAAATTATCATACAACTTAGCTTTATATGAGCCCAGTTCATTAAGAAGTCAAGCTTTTAGGGAAATGAATGAGTTCAGTCCAACTGACAAAGCTCTCTGCTCATTAAAAAACCGTTTATGCTTTGATGTGTACAGTTCAGTTTTCTGCAAGGTGTAGTGAAGAAATGCAAGCAAAATTTGATAGAAGCAACAACAGATAGCACATGTAGACATAAAGAAATCTCTTCTTATAGTAATCCTTCAAAACACTAATGGCGGGATCTAACATTATTGTCAAACAGTGATATGCTGTGCTCTAAGGCAATGGCAAAGATGCCTGAACCTGATGTTGCTCCTCTGCTAACATGGCACAACAATGTTATTAAATTAGCACTTTACAACGATTCATACCCTCTTCCCATTGTGCTGATTTTGCCCAGTCCTGCAGTGCAAAACCAGTCTTTCCAAAGTACCAATCTGTATCATTAAGAATCAATTTTCTTTCAATCATTGTGTTGCCCTAGAAAGGAACTCCACCTTAATTAAATAATGTAATTTTTCCCCATTAGGTTCAGAGAGTCAAAATTCGATTACACAAGCTCTTGCCTCCTTTCTCACGTATAAATGTTCTCACCACTCTACGTGCACGGGAAGAGGCAGCCGATGTGCAAGGTGTATGTGTGTAGAAGAGGTGGAGTCTGCTGTCAAAAGGGAGGTGGGGAAACAAAATTAGCAAGAATAAAACTGAGCGAGGGCTTTTGTGTGTGTGCAAGATGTGCTTCCTGAGAAACGGAAGACCTTTGTGGTTGGCTTGAAAGAAAAATGGCATCTGGCTTATTATTGCCAATAGATATACTATATGCCACTTTTGGTCAGCACAAAGGAGCTGAGGACTAGAAAATTAGGAATCCAGTGTTACTTTAGTGCTATACTTGAGGATCAGATGTTTTGCAAGAGCTTTGGCTTTTTGCACTAACAAGTAGTATCTTTATATCTTTTTTTTTTTTTCCCCAGCATACATCCACATTGTATGTGTTTTGAGCAGTTTATTTGGTTTACTAGCAGAATCCAAAGCCTATATCTTTGTAGGTGACACTTCCTTAAAGGTGAGTATTATCCAGCTGAACTCAGTGAAGACCTTTAATACAGTACAAGTCCTTAGATTGTTCCTTGCCCTAAGTCTTTGTAGCTCTGGCAAAGGGACCTGCCTGTTTACTTTTAGCATTTAAACCTGGACAAGCCAAAGCCTACTTATTTTGTTTGGTTCCACTCATGCATATTTAGGGACCCACAGAAACACCCTTTTGCTGTTTGGTTCATTCCTAATGACATCATTATTTGTTTTTCGTGCATTCCTATGATTTCCCTCAGCACCCCTGCTGTCTCTCTTTTGCCCCTCCTCCTATCACACAGTCGATCCTGTTGCTCCACCCACCCACCCACCCACATGCTTTCCACCCCCTGCTCACTTCTTCTAGTCCTGCTCTATCATTTGCTGATGTCTCTGGAGGAACTGCTAGTCTTTTTCTTCCCAAATAATAATAATGAAAAAAAAAAAAAGAAAAAAGAGATAGAATGTACTTTTTCGCAGAAGGCTCAGTTCCCTTTCCTGCTATCAATGCAGGAGGTTTACAAGCTTTCTGGTCCTTTAATCTCTGCTGCCCGGCTGATGTGCTCCTCTTCTCTCACTCATTGAGTCTCAGCTGCTAGGGAGCATCCTGCCGCTGTGTGTGCCATGTTCTCTCCTTGCTCCTGACCAATACCACAGTCTACACAGCCCATCTCAAAGGCTACTGCAGAGATGATTTTCCACAGCTTGCTTTATCCCTCCATTTCTTCTCCTTAGTTTTGTCCAGTGAAATTCAACTACTCCATTCACCTGCAAAGCTCTCTGAGGCTTGTCCCACCTGGCTTGTCCCCTCCTGTCAGTTTGAGAGTGCACCACTGATGAGCCACCAGCTTGTCATCAGCTACTTAATAAATGTCAAACTTTCACACACTTTCCTCCTCTGCTGCTTTTTAGGAGAATTTTCCACCAGATAATGCAAGCTTTACTCATTATTCTGGTTCACAGACCTCTTCAGGGCTTTCTATCCTGCCTACAAAAAAGCTGACAATGGTCAAACAGGAGGTGCACTGAAACTGCAAACTAGTATTCCCTCTCTGTTTTCCTGTCTTTCCTCTCTTTTCTGTCCCTGTGGGTTGGCTGGCTTGTTTTGTGCTTTGAAGGTTAGTTCTTCTGGACAGGAACTGCTGCTTTGCTTTGCAATCATACTGTCCTCAGCACTGTTGGGGGCTTTTAAAGTGATATACTTTTAGAAACATATTTGAGCATGTGTGTCTAAAGCACAAACAAGCAGTCCAGTAAAGAAATTCACCTGAGAATCCACTATTACTCACTACTCCCATCTCTTCACAAGGGCATGAGTCTATTTAATGTCACCTGTGCTATGCTAATATTAAGGATTTTAAGAGTACCCTATTCTAATTATTATTAATCCTTGAGAGAAGCAGGGAGCATTAATGCTAGTCTACTGTTCTACATCTACTGTTCTTAGTGCTTAAATACATACACAGACCACCTTTCTGTAATATTTGATTACCTTGCAATGTTTAATGGAATTATCCTGGCAACATCTTTCTGAAATATTTAAGAACCGTTGTTTGCCTAGTACAGACAATAATTGGCATGAATTAAGCACCCTGCCAAAGGTCATACTGTACATCTGCAACAGAGCAGAGATTTTGAAGCTGGCGTCCTAACTGCATAGCTGTATTATTGCATCTTAATAGCACAGTTATGCTTCATGGTGTTTTAAATCAATCTGACAGCATCAGAGCTGGCAAGGTATTATGCATGATGCAGACTTTGCAGAATCCCAAATAGTATACATTTACTGTAACTAGTATGGGTGGATAATTACATATTACAAATTTTAAAGCATGAAACAATAATTTTAATGATTACATGAAGCATATACTCAAGTAAAAATGCAGGAAGGAACAAAAAGGAATTAAGACTAATATACAGCACATAAAAGTCAGTGGACAGGATCACTATGAAAATGGTCAATACTTTTATGTAACAGTTTACTTATGGTTTTATTTATTTGTTATGTAAGTTATCATCAATAATGTAGGTATAGTACATAAGAAATGTTTTTCCCCCACTCATTTTACTGGAATAATATTACACAGTTCATCTTTTCAAGAGCTATATAACTAAAAACCAAATTGGCTAAGTTGATGCCTTCACATTATTCTTATTCCCATAACTCGGGCACTTAGTTCCACTAAAATCAATAGCCTTGTGAGTGTATAAGTGAGGAGTAAAAGACAAGCATAATAAATACTTTTAATCCTGTGTTGGCAAATAGATATGTAATTCTGTAACACTTATCTCCAAGGCTGATCTTTTATTTGCATATTTTCAGAGTTTTGATCTTCAAATGGCTTTTAATTTGTCGACTTGTGCAAGAACAGTCTTGTGGGAGTGGGGGCAGGTCATGCATAATCAAAGAGTAAAGCACAGGCAAAAGGATGATGTAGAGAATCTGAGCTCCATTTCTGTATAAAATGCAATTACCATTATTATAATTTCCTTGTACCACACAAAGGCCTTACTGTACCGGGTGCCATCCACATTTAAAGGCTTTTTGAGAGATCCAGGAGATCCCCATCCATGAAAATGGTACAGTGTCTTGTAAACCAAACATGTAAAATTTAGACATGTTTTCCTCTCTACAGCACACGGGAAGAGGTACAGAGAGATGAAATGACTTTCCGAAGGACATCGTGGTAGACCGGGCATGAACCCACTGACATGAACCTAGCTCTGGACCTGAACTGAAAAGCTTTCCACCTTCTGTTACAAGACAAGAGTTCAATAAAAAGTGCAAATGGAGAAAATTTTATGCAGGATCATAGCTAGAATTAGTCATTGATGGGTGTGGGTGCCTATGAAACTGCGAGCTTCTGACTCTCTTTTTAGCTGTGTGACCAAAATGCTGGGATGTATGTACTATTTATGCACAGAGCCAACGACCACCTTAAGCACTGACTTTACGTGCCATGATTAGCAGGGTTGTATACCCTGCACTGTGTCCCTCCTAAACGCTGCCCTCCCCAGGATGGAGTGGCAACTATACCTCCTATAGTATAGGGGGTTGGTGGTAACTTTCATTTCGCCTCCGTTCTGTAAACAGAATGCAACTTAAATTTCACAAACCAGTAGCAAATGAAATCTCCATTAATACCGCTGACCTCATTCTTTACCTGGAATAATTCTCTCCAGAGATCAGTAATTTAAGTATATCTATACTTGATAATTCGGTAGACCTGAAAATGAATTAGCCTCTCTGAGGTAAGCAGCAAGAATCAATAACCATTAAGCACATAAGGACACTAATGTATGAATCATACGGGTATACAAGCCATGCCATCACTAGACCAGTTCATTTTGGTCATATGTAGGCACCAAAGACAGGCCAAAATGATGCCTTTTTTATCCATGTATCAGCACAGCACTAAATAAATTACAGTTGCTGTCAAAGTGTAATGAAGCTAAGATCTCATCTTCACAGATTCAGCTACGATATTCACCAAGAACTGCGGAGAGCAGGAAAGGAGGTACTTGTTCCACAGAAATACCTTCCTCACATGTTCCCAAACCCCAGGGTTTCACACAAAGCAGAACAAATCACACCCCTAGCAGTTCTGCTCAGTTCCATACAGCTGCGTGCTGCAGGTGGTGTCCTAAAAATGTTTGTTTATTTTGCAGCACTGCAGGCTGTAAAGCTGCACCTAAGAATGAAATAGATTCCCCTCCCTCGCATTCTCCCTCTTCACTCTGAATCTCTCTCTTTAACTTGCTGGAAGAAGATGGTGAGATAAAGTGATAGCAATGTGGTTCAGTCTCAAAAGAACCAGGTGGGAGGTATTGGTAGGGAGCATAGAGTGAAAACTGACAAGCATGGTGTGTGGCACTGAGATGTTGGTGATGTACCACTTCACAGAAGCAACTACCACAAATATTCAATGAAAAATCAGTGGAAGTTTTTCAAAATAGATTTCCATAAACATGAAAAGAAATAAGACAGTGGCTGAGCAAGTAGTGTGCTGACCTGGGGATGGCGACAAGACAGATGGAAATGTGCATTATGTGGTCCTTTTTCGTATCTGTGATACAGTATTGATTTACTGATAGGCTCTACAGAGGCTGTAGTCTTCCACCCGCATCACCCAATGCATTATGTGCTCTGTGTCATGGCACAAAGGAGAAGCCTATTTATCACTGTGGGTTATTCCAGACCTGCTTTGCATACATAAATGTTAAGTACCCAAAATGGGATAATCCTTGTTTTATCAGATTATTTTCTTTTACACACAAGTTCTCAAATAATTTTTCCCCATTCTGAAGATTTTCTGAACCATGAGAATTCAGCTAGTGAAAGCATAGAGATCACCAAACTGATTTGCTGTTACTTCTTCAGTATGAGCTAAACTATCAATTTTATCCAGTTGCTTGTTTATCCTGAGTAAAATCCACTCAGGACAAGCTGGCAAAATGTCTGTGCATCATCACATCTGTCTCTCTTCAGTCTTGAGGGCTGGTATTACTCAGTGAACATCACCACTCTGCACACTGGGGACTATCCTGGCCTTTGGTATCATTTAACATTCCAGTTGATTTAATTACTACTTTGTTTAAACAGTAGGAAAAATGAAATTTCTCCAAAATTTCACTCCTAAACCCCCCTGAAATCTGTGTTGACTTGCACAAAATTAGCAGCAGCATTTTCATGGTTCACAATCTGGTGCTGTTTGCCCCTAGGATATGTTCCTCTGAGAAGAGAAGGTCTCTTGGAGACGATGAATATTCTGCACCTCCAAACCAGAATATCTGCCTACAATCCTCGAAATATTCCAGAGCCCACCTTACTTCAGAAAGTATAAACCATGGGGGGTTTATAGCTTTTATCTTAGCTATCATATTCCTTCCACTAAGTAATCCACAACAAATAACACATGTATGTGAAGCCTAACCTTCTGTAGCTGTATTCCTTGTGTGCTTACTGGCAAGCTATACAAAATACACTCTGTATAATGTTTTCAAAGGCTGACATAAGTGGTCCTCAATGAAGCTGAATGTCTTTGTAACTTTTTGTCTGTAGACAGTAGAAAACATCCTCAAAAACATACTGCAGTGCCACCAGTCCGTGAAAAAGCCAAGTTCAACATTAGCTTAATCATTGTGATGAACATACAGAAATACAAACAGAAAGCAAGTAACTGGTTTGTAGGTTGCAATTTATAGTTTTGCAGTTAAAGTGCAAGATCCACTTAAGTGCCCATAAAAGGAAATTAAAAGGAAAGAGTAATTTCTTTCTACTAACTGGAGATAAATTTGATCTAAGGCTTGGGTTTCTTGAAAGCTAGTTTGCTGAAAACCAAGCAGTATCTGCTCTTCTAACTTTGTGTTATATGTCACTGAGGAGAAGCAGGTAATTCTTCTGTTTCTCATCACACTTAATATGGTAGTGAATTTATGCTAGCATCTCTGTTAGAAAAAGAACCCCCTTCCCACAACTAAAAATGTGAAAATGATGTAAACAGTAAGGTTGTAAGCACCAGGTTTGGAAAATTGATCCATACTTATACTGTGTGGCTCTTTACCAATGACAGCGACATTTATGGGAACATGAATGGAAATATAAAACCAGCTGTAGTCGGCCACAGCTTGTGGCTTACCAATGGTTTGTTATTCTGAACCATTCCCCTGGCTTGCAAAGAATGACCTTACCTAGAAACACATCTGTTTTGGCACAGACATACACAAAACCTTGTTGCATCAGGAACAGAGTTTAGCTTGGACTGTATATTCCTCGAGTTTCTTGTTCATGTTTTACATTAAAAAAAAAAAAAAGGCAGAAAAATAAGCCAGGATATCTCCTTTGGAAGGCTTGAGGGTATTGAGAGAAGTATTGACACAGAGATACATTGCCCCTAACTCACCTGGTACTTGGCTGTTACAGCTAGGCTAGGGGATATACAGATGGAAAAGCTGCTCACTTTTTGGTCAGCTGAAGACCAAATTATATATTATGGACTGTCCAGCCACCTTACGTTCCCTTCTGGATGTGGTTAATCAAATTTCCTCTTTCATTTGCCAATACGGTCCCTCTTTGGACATAATACTGGAATCTCTTGAACAAAAAAATTATATAGAGGGAATCATGTACCCAGGCACTGGTACAAATTTATATGCATAGTAACAGTTTTATTTTCAATCATATATATCTCTAACTGTGCATAAATACTTATGTATCACTAGACAAAATGTAAAAATGCATTGTCATTCAATGTAATCAGTCCAGGGTTTATGTCATCTTTTCACATAAATCAAAGACAACGCCAGGCAAAATGATTAGTAGGGGTAAATGTGCTTGAAGAACCCATAATTTTTTTCCCTAAACAACCTGTTTTCATTCCTTATAAATTTTCTGCAGTGTAACAGTGGATTCTTATCCTCCTAAAAATATTTAAGATTTCTAGGTTTGATTTTCAAACGAGTACACCGATTTTGGTCTTTTCAGAAGAACCTTGTCCA
Source organism: Eurypyga helias (assembly GCF_000690775.1). Taxonomy (NCBI): domain Eukaryota; kingdom Metazoa; phylum Chordata; class Aves; order Eurypygiformes; family Eurypygidae; genus Eurypyga; species Eurypyga helias. Next base: position 19,637 of record NW_010235488.1, read on the forward strand.
TTCTCCTCCAGTACATACTGACCTATATGATTAAAGAAAAACTGATCGGTTTTGGGTCCTGTGAGCTGGTGAGCGCATCTATTTTTTACTGTTGAAAATTTCTCCTTTCTTATGGCTTTTCTTTTATATTTAATTTGTCTTTCACAGCAATAGCTGCAACTTCATATTATGTCAGAAGTTATATCCTGCAGTGTAATTTGAACGGAACCTGCTATAAATGATTTGTGGCGTGGTCAGTGGTCACAATGGAGGTCAGGAAAACAGTGTGCCACGTCAGCAGTTCTCACAACAATAAACATGTATGTTGGAGATTTCTGTGCGCAGGTGTCTTGACATAGCTGCAAGACAACAGACTTTCATAACAAAACTAACCCGTAGAGCCAGGGTTTGTGAATGAATGTCATGATGCCCTGCTATTCTGGTAATGCCATTCTGCAAGAGGAAATCTAGAAAAGGTGGTGGAAGAGAAGCTGTCTGTAAAAACTTACTGCAAGGAAGATCTGAAGAGAACTGTGAGCCACTTCTATGTACTGATATTCAAGAAAACACCCCGAGACAGTGATATAACGATGATCCTCTGGTGCCCAGTCTGGGGCTGGGGTTACTGAGGTCACGGTGCAGCCCGGCCCATTCTCCATCCACCAAGAACGATGCATTGAGATATTAAAGGTCAGAATGAGATCTGTTTCCTGCAAAAGAACAAGTAAAGAATTAATGCGCTGGGATGGTACTTTGGAATGAAATGCCTCAGCAAGACATTTCACAGAACGCATGAAGAAGCAAAGAGCAGCGATAAAACTGCACTGTCACATAAAAGTTAGTGGAGCTTGCCTGCAGCTAGCACAAGTAGCTGTACCTTGGCAGGCAAAATTGCTTTAGAGCAGAAGGATAATCCTGCAAGCCAGGATCTATTCCTAAACGTTATGGTAGCCTGGACCAGAGCAGTCATTTCTGTTATGTTGCCCATTTTCCTGTGGAAACCACAAGGACTGGTGAATGTGCACACTTACACAGCAACCCCCCTCTGCTCAGTTCCTACAAATATGGTCTATATCTTGATGGTCCGATGTACCAAACTATACAAGAGTCCTCAGGAACTAAGACTTCATTGACTTTAATAAGTGTGGATCATCTGCAAGAAGTTTTGTCTCATGGACCCTGTAAAGCAGACCTGTGGTAGATCTAATGAAATATTGGAGAAGATACAAAGAAAGGATTCTGTACATTTAGGTTTAGATTAGATATCAGGAAGAAATTCTTCATGGAGAGGGTAGTGAGGAACAGGTTTCCCAGAGAAGCTGTGGATGCCCCATCCCTGGAAGTGTTCAAGGCCAGGCTGGATGAGGCTTTGAGCAACCTGGTCTGGTGGAAGGTGTCCCTGCCCATGGCAGGGGGGTTGGAACTAGATGGTCTTTAAAGTCCCTTCCAACCCAAACCATTCTATGATTCTATGATTTTTTTTACAAGCAAAATCTTTTTGTAATGCGTCTCAGATTTCTAACTTCCTAGGAGTCTGTAAGGAACCAGCTATTGAGCGTTGTCTTGTCTAACGACTGCTTAGCTTGTTAAAAAGGAGGGGCAGAGGCCTACAACCTTTAACTCCCATGCAGCTAGTGGTATGGAGTAACTAGTCAGCCATGTTTTCCATAAAGATTGCATTTATAAATAGTTCATAAAGCATTAATAAATAATTAATATACATCATAAACAATACTACGGATATGACTTTCATAAATTATACTTGGTTGTGTATTACTAGAGGGTGTTATACACAGTTATAACAAAACTGTGGACTTCATGGATTCTGTAATAGCCTACATTGTTTACCAACCCTTTATAAATAATTTGTAAGTGTAACCTCATTGTAAAGCGTGCTTATATAGTCTGTGTGCACATGTGCTGTCATGCAAAAAAAAATTGCTTTTAAGTAGTCTTTGCAGAGCCAAACTCTCCCCACACCTAACCTACATTTTTCCAGCCTGTTGATGACATTAATAATTAAGATTCTCATAAAGATTTTAAAATGTAACTATTTAATTAGGTACACCATGCCAAAAGGCATAGAATGGCATTCCACAGCAGATATGTTGTGTCCACATTTCCCCACTTCAAAACAGTCATTTTTTCAGTCTCACTTATTTTTCGTTTTTGCACTAATGCATGCAAAGGTAACTCCATCCAGAGAGGTTTTGGATGTCATGAATGACATGTCAATTGAGCCGTGATTACACTTGACATAGTAGTGTAGCTGAATGTATTTTAAGTTGCTGTTCTTGTCTAAAAGTGCAGAATTTTTTCATATTAAAAAAAAAGAAATTACTGCCCTGCATAAGCACACCAGCTATCAGATGGCAGGAAGGCCCATAAATATTTTTGTGATGAATAATTACCTTACGTTCTCACAACAGCCCAATCTAGCAAATAATAAGCTGCATGAGAAAATGTATAGTGCTTCATGTGAATTTATCCATGCAATTAACTTCAAGCATTTGAAGGTGACCAAAGCAACAGTGAACATTTATATAAACTACGCAATTTTCCCCCAAATAGATATATTTACCCATAGCTGTAAGTTTTCACTCCCAACAAACCTCTCCTTTCTCTGGGCCCCTCCCTACCAAAGGTTCAGACAATGGAAAACGCCTGCCAGATAGTTCCTGGAAATGTGTATTTTACCTTACATCCAAGTCAAAAGACTATTTTTCTTCCTGGAGTCAGGGCTGTTACAGCCCCTCCCAAGCACACTGGCCTTCTCACCTGGTGTAAGAAGTTGAAGAATGGGTATTTTTGGAGTAACTTTGCTTAAAGTAATAGATTTATTCCTGAATGATTAAAATTGAAATCCATCATGTTATTGTCAGAAGACCTTTAAGCCATTCTAGTTACCATGGAAAATTCTTAACCTCTAGTCTCTTATCAGAGAGGCAGCATGAATGAATAGGAGTCATTGTCTGGCTCTATTTTATCATTTGCAATATCTTCAGAAGAATCATGATGGACTAAAAATATTTTACAAAGTGCAGACAAGGGATGAAGAATGTATTCCTTGAAAAAGAAAGGGATAAACTGGCTTGCAGGAACTGAGTATTTTTTGGGCATCTGTTAGATGAAGTTAAAATGGATGAGGAGGAGCTAAACATGAAAATCAAAACTGGGCTCTGTGTTTAGAACATCATTGCTCTAGAGACAGTTATGTTTACTTACAAAGGGTACAGGAATACAAAACCTTACAGGTTAAAAGTACAAGTACATTTTCAAGTTACATCGGAAATATAATCACATATTAAAATATTTATAATTAAATCTATAAATAAAAATTTACAATGTCCAGCTTTCTTCCATCCCTGAATTTATCCCCAGAAGATCATCTGAAGTAATTTGTTATACTTGGGCAATTCTCTTGCCCTCAAATCATCTTCTGGCAGTTAAGTTGAATACTGTGATTAGGACCAAATAATCTTGGTTTGTTCAAGAATAGTCTTTTACTGCTTACCAGTAAAAGATTACAGATCTTTATCAGATCTATATTCTATTTCTATCCCCAAGTAATCTGTAAAATGCTGTGTTGTTTCCTCCGCTCATAAAATTGACCTGATACGTGTCACAGAAATGTAGTATTCCTTAATTCTTTACAATAGTAAACCCAAAAAAACCCTACTGAAAGCCCCACCTTCAAAGCTTAAAGGACCTTGAACAATGTGGTTGAGGTGGCTTTTAAGGACTGTAGCTATTATGTATTGAACCAGTTAACAAAGAAGGTACAATTCAGAAAGCAAAACAGTAAGCAAATGTGAAATCTGGTTCTGGTAAGATTATACATCATCTATGGCTCAGGTCAAACTTGGCTGGTATAAAAATGATGATGAAATCAGGTTTTGACAACACAACACGTAAGAAAGACCCTGTAAATTCCTAACCCTAAAATGTTTGGGATAAGAATAAATACAGAGTTATAGAATCAGACAATCGTTTAGGTGTAAAAGACCTTTAAGATCATCAA